>NC_037688.1:8952572-8978775 GCF_003255815.1 Theropithecus gelada | reverse complement strand
TCTTTCTTTCTTTCTTTCTTTCTTTCTTTCTTTCTTTCTTTCTTTCTTTCTTTCTTTCTTTTTTGTCTTGCCCTGCCACCCAGGCTGGAATGCAGCATTGCAATCTCAGTTCACTGCAACCTCCACCTCCTGGGTTCAAGCAATTCTCCTGCCTCAGCCTCCTGAATAGCTGGGACTAAAGGTGCACACCACCACGCCCAGCTATTTTTTTTTTTTTTTTTTGTATTTTTAGTAGAGGTGTGGTTTCGCCATATTAGCCAGGATTGTCTTGATCTCCCGACCTTGTGATCTGCCCGCCTTGACCCCCAAAGTGCTGGGATTACAGGCGTGAACCACTGTGCCTGGCTTATTGCTGCTATTTCAACCATGACATTGTTAAACTTCTGAATCTTAGTCTTGTCTTTGTCATTTGGATTCAGAGACAAATCTAAAGAGAGCAGATCTGCCCTCCTCCTGCCTGGACCTTCCTGAGACAGCCCAGCTAACACATAAGTAGCAAAGCTCAGACCAGCAGTATGAGGCTCTGTGGCAGGGGCTGGCTGACAGAAGCCAAGCATGTGCTTCCTACATGCTTCATGAGAGGGGCCAACCCCTACTCGATCCTGCTCCCTAGTCAAAGCCAAAAACAGACCGCACCCTGCTTTTAAAACAGCGACTCATCAGGAAGACTCTGATGGGGCTTTGTTTCTTGTTTTGCTCTTTGGTCCCCAAAAGGAACACATGGCCACCCCTCGGGGCTCATCCCAGTGTCTCCTCTTGGAAGGAAGATGTGCTCTTTCTAGGCCAGCATTCCAAATGCAGCAACGCTTTGGTTTGACAAAGAGAAAGGGGGTCTGACCTGGTTGGATATTGAATCTGGCTCTCTCCCTCCCTCCCACCTCCCCGCCTTTCCTTTTATCTCCCAAAGTGGTCCTCTCCGGGCTGATGGGAGAGGGCGTGCGCTGTGCTGGGGGTCACATCGCCTCCCCTCCCGACTTCCTCAGCCCCCGCGTCCCTCGCACACTTGCTTGTGCAGCTGCTGTGTGTAAATTCCTCACATACATCTCCGGCCGGCCAGTTTATTTTTACAAACAATAAATAGGACGACATTCCTATGGTGTCCCTCTCTGGACAGTCTAGTTTACAGAGCTGAAGAGACAGTGATGGAAGATTGGTGGGGTTTATACAGATGGTGGTCCGCATGTCGTAAATCTCATAAACACGGAGTGAGGGTTTTTGTTTTTTTTCTAAGAAACACAAACAACAACAACTCACTCCCCCACCCCCTTTTTTTGCTTTCCCCCAAGATCACAAGACATTATCCAGGCCTGCAAATCATGACCAGATGATATTAAGTTGCTTCAATAACACTCTGGATCCCTTCCGGTGTGCTATTTTTCTTCATTAGAAACGATAGCCCAAGTGCACCAAGGCCTCTTTCCCTCTCCTCAAAATTTATAGATCACAGCCTCTAAACTAATTGTTACTTGCACACTAGGCCGCAAGCTGTTTGTGCATGGAGCAATTACCTCCAAGGCTTGATGAAAGGCATGGGGGAAGCAGGAGGGTGAGGAAATTGAAACACTCAGGCAGGGTGGCCAGGGTGCCCTGACATTGTGGATAAAAGTGAATGAGAAGTTCCCTTAACCATCACCTACCTTGTTCAAAGCTTGAGACGTGACAGATACCTGGTGCAAGCTGCTGACTTCATATCGTTATGAACCAAGCCCCTTCCAGACCAACATCTCCCTAGGAAAGAGAAGCATTTGCCCAGATTCTCTGTCTTAACCTCCCAGGTTATAGCACTTCCTATAGCTCAGAGAGTCATTGACTTCCCTGTGAATAAGCAAAGCAAGAGATTGGGTTCCCTGTAGCTACCCTGTCCAGGAGGTTCTCAGGATCTGGGTAGCAAAGCTAAGTGTGCACTCACTGGATGACTGCCAGGTGCTGTCCCTGTGACAGCATCATCCCACCTCAAGCCAGGTTCTCCTCCCCTAGGCAGAGCAAAATCTGAAGGGCCTGGGGTCAGAATTAGAGATCTGTCTGACTGCTGCCTTTTGTAGACAGAGAAACAGAGGCTCACCGGCAGGCCGACATCACAGGGCATGCTAGTGCCAGAGCCAGGTCTCTTGACTCCATACTCAGGTCTGTTACTGTCTAGCAATGTTGATGCCCTGGAAATCATGCCATTTGGAGGTAGAGTTCTCATTCAAAATGCCATGCGAGAAATAGCCCCAGCTGATCCCACCAAGGATGATTATCAAAGAGTCGCAGCACATCACCAGTCATAGTCCAGCAGAAAGAAAGTTCTTATTTAGTGGGGTTCGCAAAGTGGTGTTCTTTCCGGGTTACCTAAGGAGGAGAAACGCATTATTTTGGCACACAATCAGGCTTGGTCAATCAAGTCTTCGAGATCAGCCCATAATATGAGGACGCCGTTAGTGTGCCATCTGTAACCCCCAGCACCCACCATTCTTGTGTCCTGCCAGAACCTGGGACTGTGCGTGAGAGATGCTCAGCCCTCATGATGCTGAACAGAAATGTCAATGAGTGAACACTCTGGGAGCAGCACTCTACCAAAGAAGGAAAGGAGTGGTGAATAAATGCCTCGGTTTCCTCCTCCTTCAAAGGGAACAACTCCAAGGCATGGCTTCTGGGTGTCCCAGGGTTCCCCGGTGGGATTGAGCCCTGACATGCACAGGCGTATGCTGCTCCTTAGCACAAGTTTTAGTGGATGCCTTCTCTGCCCCACATTACCTCCCCACTGCCCTGCCAGCAATTCCAGAGATCACTGTCTAAATAAATTTCTCGCTTGCAAATCCTTGTCTCAGAGTCCACTTCCGGGAAAACCAAACCCAAGATACTTCCCAGTGTCTTCTCTCTTTGTGAAGAACGTTGAGGTCTGTTTAATGGTTCCCTTTAAAAAAAGTGTTTTCTTCCTTTTTTTTTTTTTTTTTTTTTTTGACAGAGTCTTGCTGTGTCGCCAGGCTGGAGTACAGTGGCAAGATCTCAGCTCACTGCAACCTCTGCCTCCTGGGTTCAGGAGATTCCCCTGCCCCAGCCTCCCTGCTAGCCCTGCTAGCTGGGACCACAGGCACCCGCCACCACGCCTGGCTAATTTTTTGTATTTTAATAGAGATGGGGTTTCACCATGTTGGCCAGGATGGTCTTGATTTCCTGACCTCATAATCCACCTGTCTTGGCCTCCCAAAGTGTTGGGATTATAGGCGTGAGCTACCGTGCCCAGTCAAAAATACATTTTCTTTACCAGAATTTTTAATTAAGGATATTTGAATAAAGATAAAAAACAAAGATTCTTGTTCTATTAAAAATCAGAAAATCTGGCATCCACGCATGGCAGCCCTGAGCAGGAGCTGGAAGGGGCCGCCACTTTTAGAGAAGCCTGTTCTCTCCACTTCCTTACGGTTCCCACCAGGTCCAGCTTTGTTCTTTCAGGTCAGTTTCCTGGTCCCTATAGACAATTGAGTTTTTGAACTCAAGATTTCTGTTTCATCCTAGGCGTCTTCTAAAGAGCTGTAGACAACAGATCAAGCATTTTTCTTGCATTCCGTTTAATTTCTTCCTGAAATCTAACAAAGGAACTCCCTATGATTTGGGCAACTATGCCTCTTTTTGTTCTTTTTAACTTCAGATTTTTATGATAGTTGCTCTGTTTTTACAGCAGAAGAGATTTCCCTGATCTGCAGTCATCTGTGTAAGCTCCCTGCACTTTTTTCACATTCAACAGGAAACCAGACCAATGAGATGCCCCGTTGCCTTCAGTTCATGGTGGGCTCCTGCGTAGTCCACTTGAATGGTTTTGATTTTTCCCTTGAGAAGATGAACTCTCAAAAATAATTCCCATCCTCCTCCTTCCTCATACCCTACCACTATTACTATTCATGAGTTATTTTTCTTCTTGTATGGAGGAATCCTTTGAACCCCTCAAAGACTTCTCAAATTGCATCAATTTACTTTTCTCTCATATCAAAGTACTACGCGGTACCATTGTCAGCCTCATAATATAACCAACTATAATAAAACAAATCTAAATATGTGTTTAAAAGAGCATGTGTGACCTACTGTGGTAGTGTGGTATAACATTTGAATTCTGTCACCTTAGAAACTTAGAGGTTTACCTGAAAAATGCCATCACTTCTGTTCCATGGAATTGAACTTTTGCCAGGATCCTTTTGCTGTGGCTGCAAAAGGGTCAACGTGTAGGATAAGGGAGAAATTCATTCCATTGTCCAGGTAATGTGCCTACATAAATCTAAAAGCCGGACATAAGAAAACTTCATTTTTTTGCTTCATCTCTGCTGGTTTTTCACCAACTGAAGAAGGGCAGACCATTGAATGTGAATGATTCTGAGAAGTTTGCATTCTTAGGAGAACTGAGTCATTGGCCCCCATGGCTTCCTTGTTCCTCCTCTGGGTTTGGCCTTGTGTGAACAGGTAGCAACAAGGTCTTAAAATTATCAATGAACACACTTCTGTCCCAAATCTGCTTTGTAGCGGGAGCTCTGAGCTTGGAATCCACAGCAGCCTGGCCACTCCAGCCAACAAGAGGAAGCAATGCAGCAAAGCACAGGGTCAAAGAGTGGAGGTACTTTTAGGATATTTTCCAGGTAAACATCCTATAAATAGGGAGAGTCAAGATGCCACAGCAGGCAGTCCCAGCATGGAATACAAAGCATAGGTGTGGCATGGAGACCCAGTGGAGGGACCAGCACAACCTAAGGAGAAACCTCAGAACATCAGAACTAGAGTGGAACTCAGGTATGGGGCTTTCTTATGGGGGCAAAGAAGGCGGCCATGTCAACATGCCAGGGAGTCTCACCCCAAGCAAGGTTCTGCCTCTCCTCTACTTAAACCCCTAAAAGGCTCCCTGTTGCTCTCAAGATAAAGTCTAATCCCCTAAACAGAGCTTTTCAACATCAAGGGCCTCGTTGGCCTCACAGAACTTCATTTGTTCCTCATTGTCTGTCCACAGGCTCTCTGACTGCTGGGCTGGGCCTTGAGTAAGCTGGTGGGGGGATTGGAGATCAACCAGACCTGGTGCCCACCCTCAGGAAGCTCATTGTTCAGTAGGGAGACAGATAGGGGACAAATAGTTTACAGAGCTACTTCATAAGTGTTGTGAGAATTCAGAGATGACAAAAAGAAAGGGGTGATCAGCTCATTTGGGGGCGGGAAGGAAGTCCTTCAAACCAAAGACCTTCAAGACCAAGGAACAGTTCACTGAGGGCAGGACAAAGGAAACGAAAACAGTCCAGCAGAGAGAGAATGACTTGAACACAGACGGAGGGGCTCAATGCTGCTTGGAACATAAGAACTTCAGTGAGACAGGAGGTCACAAGGGATGTCTGGGGGACTAGAGGGACGTCTTGGTTCCTGGGCCAAAACTCAAGTTTCCATGCTGAGTTATGGGGACCACCTGGAGGTCACCTGTGCTTGGAGGCTTCCTGAGTCTGTCAGTACTGTGTAGGTTATATGTGGCACATCCTCCCACAAGAGACATGAATGTTGGGCTCACGTTCCTGGAAAATCAAGTGGGTATCATGGCTCTAGGGTCCTTTCTCCACCTCTGAGCTCCTCTTTCCTCCTTGTTGGCTTTGTTTTTCAGCCAAGTTTTCCCCAAGTGATGACAAAGATGGCCATGGGGAGCTCAGAGATGCATCTACAAGTTTAACAACCTTCTAGATAGAGTTTCCTTTCCCTATTAGTTTCCACGAAATTTCAAGGGAAATAGCCTCATTGGTCCCAGCTGTGCCACATCCTTGTTTCTGGACCAATTGCTGCGGCCAAGGAGATGTAGCATTTTCTGAAGCCAGACCCAGGTCATGGCTAATTCCTGTAGCCCTGGGTAGGGTCAGTTTCCCCTGCTCCCATGATGATTGTGGATAGAGTGTTGGCAACCCAGGAGAAATGAGGGTTTTTTTTGCTAAAATGGACACTGAATACAGGGCAAGTAAAAGCCAGTGCTATTTCCCATACAACTCTGAATCGAGCCCCTTACCCTCCAGATGTACAGCTTGTGCAGAGAACAACATCCCTCTTGCCAAGATGATAGCTGCCTTGACTTTGATGTTCCTCAGTTTCCACACTTAACGTCAGCTCTTCTGCCAGGGTTGCATACTTGTTTGTTTTGTCTGGACAGATTTTTGTGATGCTTCTGCTGCAGGAAACAGCTACATCAATAAGGTCCACTGTTTTGTTAGCTTTATCAAGGAGCAGAATGTCTGCTCTGGTGAGCTGCTTTTGTGTCTCCAGCTATCTCAGAATAGCTGTTTTCCAACATATTCTTTTTCTTTGTGCTATTTTCTTTACCCAAGCCCACTTTCAAACAATTAATTGGTGAGCTTTGTGGCAACATTCTTGTACCTATTAGCATTTCATCCTGCTATCCAAGGTGGTTTACGGCTTCTGTATTTCCTAGCAATTAGATTTTGCTTATCAAGCAAATGGGTTCAAGAGCAATGACATTGCACTGTATCTATGAAAACAGGTCTTCAAAGCACGAAAAATGACATGTTATGTTACTCCTGCTGTTGCTATGGCTACTTTGCCTGCATAATATTGACTAAGGAGATGTCAGAAAATCTGCTAAAGAGCAGAGATTTCTGTATCTTTCTTCCCTCCCTTTCTCCTTCCTTCAGCAAAGACTTACTGAGCAACTATTACACCCTAGGCACTAGACATATAGTAATATTTCTAAAATTCACCTAATATCATATATAACTATATCTATAATAATATAATACTATCTTATGTAAGTATGTATCTACAATATAATATAAATATACAAAATAAATAAATATTTATATATAAATAAATTATAAATATATATTTGATCTATGACATATGTATCAGTGCTTACTATTTGACAGGCACTGTTCTAAGAACTCTGCACATAAAAACTCTTTTAATCTTTTTTTCATTTTCTTAACAATCTCTTCTTTTTCTTTCTTTTTAGTTTATAATTTTAAATTTTGTGGGTACATAGTAAGTGTATATATTTATGGGGTACTTATTCTTAATATAATATCATAAATACATTTTATAGATAAAGAAATTAAGGTAATAAGCAATCAAATGACTTTCCTAATATCATACAACTAGTTACTAGAAGAGAAAGGACCTTAACCCAGGCCTCAGAATCACTACACTATTCAATAGCAGACAAATCTTAAAAATCAAAAACAAACAAACTAACAAAAAGAATCATTACATTGTGCTACTAATCCATTTGTTGAGTATCACATGAAAAATAATTACAAATTATGACTAATATGATGATGGATAAGCTTTAGGACCTTAGAAGGAGCTCAGTCCAGTTCAATGGCTATAGTGAGGGAAGGCATCTCTGAAGAAGGGATGTAGCAGCTGAAATTTGAGGACGAGTTGGAAGTAAGTGGTGTTGGGAGGACAAAGAGAAGATCAAAGGCAGGTGTCAGGCAGAGGGACAGTAGCTATGTACCTGCCCCCAAACCCAAATGGAGCCTAGTAGACTCTGTGAGTGGAAGCAAAACCTGTAGAGGTGGTGTAGTTAGGTTAGAAACAGTAAGGTCATGCTTTGTGAGTTTTTTATTTCTGGTAGACAGAAAATGGCCCCCAAAGTGACTGTGAATATGTTACCTTGTGTGGCAAAGGGACTTCACTATGTGATTAAACGTACCATGGACATTGACAGGCGGAGAGTATGCAGTTGCACCCAATTTAATCACCGAAGTCCTTAAAAGCAGAGACTTTTTCAGCCATGGTCACAAAGAAAAATGTGACTACAAAAAAGAGTCAGGAAGAAGTGACTTTGATGGCTTTGAAGATGAAGACATGGAATAGAGCCAAGGAAGAGGGTGTCCTCTAGAAGCTGGAAATATAACCAAGTATAGTAAGAAACAAAGCCAAACATGTATTTTAAAAAACATGTATGACATAATGTAGCCGTTAGGTATAATATTTGAGTTCTGTCAACTTAGAAAGTTAGATGTTTGCCTGACAAAATGACAGTACTTCTGTTCCATGGAATTGGACCCTTGGAAAAGGAGGAAAACAGCTTTCTCCTATAGAGCCTCCAGAAACAATGAAGCCCTGAGAACATCTTGTTTATAGCCCAGTGAGACCAGGTCAGATTTCTGACTCCAGAACTGTAAGATAATGGATTTGTGCTGTGTTAAACTAAGTTTGTGGTCATTTGTGACAGCAGCGATAGGAAATTAACACATGTCATAAAAAGCTATTGATGGCTTTGAGCAGAGGGACAGCACTATCAAAAATTTTTTTTTGGAACTTCAACAATTTTTTATCACCAAACTTGTGCAGGGTTAACGCTTTCACCTGGAGAACAGCAAAAGTGACACTCTAACAAGATCAAGGGTGGGAGGGCGCAAACCCAATGAAGACTGTCTCTTAAAAAAAGCATTAAGAAAAAATGCATTATCTGCATAAGCATTGTTTTAAAAACTAAAACGTCCCAGTGTGGCAGAAAAATATTCCAAAGTGATTTCAGTCCACAAAAAAACAGCATTTGGCAGTCTGTGCTGCCTTAAAAACGCTAACTTAGAATGACCCTAGGAGAAAATCATCCTTCCTCTATTAAAAAAAAAAATCCCTTTTTCCTTGTCCTTGTTCAGATTCCATGAAACACTCAAAGAATAACAGGATGAACAACATCCAGCCCACTTCTCTCATCCCCTATCTCTTAAGGCTCACACTCAGGACTATTCCTTAGGAACCTTCACCTCTACTACAATCAGAAAATTGATCCCTAATTTCTGGGCCAGAGTCCTAGAAACTTGCAAATCACCCTCCTGCTTCCTTCAAGGAGAAGCCTCAGGGATCCTTGAAAGATCAAGGGGAGGGTGTATCTGGCTGCAACTGGAATGCCTGCTGGGTTGGGCCCAGGGGAGCCCTTTCTCAGCAAAAGCACCCCAACACCTTATTACTGAAAGTCTAACCTACCAGGTAAAACAAAGGAACAGCAGGCACCAAACTACAGCTGTACCAAAAAGGTGCACCTCTCCAACATTAACCATAAAGGTAAGGGAGGTGAGGAGAGCCGAGTGAGTATTTGACCTCATCTGTCTTCTGAGAAGCTTGCATATTTTAGGCCAAAGCCTTGTTGCAGAGAAAGACATTTGGCCAAAGAGTTGTCTTTGCTGTGTCTGGCTGGATAAAGCTGCCATTTCTGGGCATCCTGGTTCAAGGCTGCTTTATGGAAGCTTTGCTCGCTTATGTAGAGTACTTAAGAATTACTGCGGAAATTTTCCATTTGCCTTCATAACTGGCAAATACTTCAACAGCAGTTTCTCAAAAACCACCAACGGAGAAAGACCACCCCTTAAGTTGAGGATCACAGCTCCTTCCAGTCAATGCACTTCTTGCCAGACTTTTGTAGCAGCTCATTGGTTTTAGAAAAATGTCTGCATCCAGTAGGGCATGGTGGCTCACACCTGTAATCCTAGCACTTTGGGAGGCAAATGTGGGTGGATCACTTGAGGTCAGGAGTTCAAAACCAGCTTGGTCATCATGGTGAAACCCAGTCTCTACTAAAAATGCAAAAAATTATCTGGGCATGGTGGTGTGCACCTGTAGCTCCTGCCCAGCTACTCGGGAGGCTGAGGGAGGAGAATCACTTGAACCCGGGAGGTGGAGGTTGCAGTGAGCCAAGATCATGCCACTGCATTCCAGCCTGGGTGAAAGAGCAAGACTCATCTCCAAAAAAAAAAGAAAGAAAGAAAGAAAGAAAAGTGTCTACATCCAAAGAACCTCTATACGCAGACAACAGGGAGGGTTGAGCCAGCTGCAGAATGTGGTACTATTTCCTATCCATGGCACTGCCCTTCTTCTGAGCATAAGAGCCCCAGAGCAAGAAGACAAGCTGGTCTGAGTTCTGATTTAGCCAGGACACAACTATGTCAGTGAGTTGCTCCCAGCCTCTCTCCTTATAAGAACTGGCTTGATGGGCCAGAATAGTGAGACCGCATTGAGTAGAAGAACCCCTTGTTTGGCCCACCCAGATAAATCTCCATGCTGAGGGTGAACAAAACCATCGATGTCTGCATTCAACAATTTTTAAGCATTTTCTGAACTGGGCGGAGGTGGAACAGGTCTTTGCACATGAAAGCAGAGCCTGTGAGCTTGACTGGGTCCATGATATGGATCCTGTATGGGAATGAGAGCCTTCACATCTCCTATGTCACACATATGGGTCTAGGTTCTGAAAACTTGGTGTGGGGGTGAATAAACAATGTAATGTCTGTTTTATTCTGCACAAATCCCATTAGCTTTATAAAATACTCTTTCCTGAACTGCACTGAGGTACTTCTTCCAACTCTCACCAAAACACATGGGTAGTTGTGGACCATGAGTCTGTGTTGGGCCATGAGTCTGGGAAGAGACCTGACCTTCCCCTTTAGATGTGAACCAACTGCTCAGTGCTCAGCAGTGAGGAGGACAGCATGCTGGGCTTATCCTTCCTGGCCCTGGCTTTCTTGATGGGGTGGGCCTCTGCATCTCAGTTCTCCTAAGCTACAGCTGCCACACCAGTCTCCAGGTCAGCCGGCTTGGGACTGTGGGAAAGAGACTTCCCAGCCAGATTGGGAGAGAGGAAGCAGTAGAGTATCTTCTGGCTGTTCTTCCCAGAGCTGAGGAGGAAGCAAATACACAGCCCAAGGACCTACAAGGCTTCCACTGGCTGCAGAAGTCAGCAATTCAAATTTTTAAAAATTAGTTGCATATTTTTATCTGGGTCTCACATTATTTCACTGTGATTTGGGGGTTGTGATGGTTAATTTAATGTCAACTTGACTGGGCTAAGGGATGCCCACATAGCTGATGAAACATTATTTCTGGGCATCCCTTAAAGTCTGTGCGGGTGTTTCTGGAAGAGATCCACATCTGGGTTGGTGGACAGAGTAAAGCAGATGGCCTTCACCAACGCAGGTGGGCGTCACCCAATTCACCGAGGGCCCAGAGAGAACAAAAAGGCAGAGGAAAGGTGAGCTTGCTCTCTGCTTAAGCTCAGACACCCAACTTCTTCTGCCCTCAGAGGTCAGCACTTCCGGTTCCAGGTCCCACTCAGACGGGAACTGACACTGTCAGCCCCTCCCCACTCACACCCTTGTTTCTGAAGCCTGCAGACTTGGACAAACTGCACCACGAAATGTCCTGCTTCTCCAGCTTGCCAGTGGCACAGGTGGCAGGTTGTGGGACTTCCCAGCCTCTGTAATCATGTGAGCCAGTTCCTGTACTGGTTCCATTTCTCTGGAAAACCCTGAGACGGGAGTCAAACATCAGCCACATTTTACTAAGCTGTTGACAAAGTTTTCAACTGGGGTTGGAGGAAACTATTTTTCTACATCACAGGACAAACTGTCCTCATTTCTTTCACTAAACATTTGTATCAATTCCTGCTGTTGTCATCAGCCACTGGCACCAATGTCTGACAGCAGCAGAGATTTCCAGGGGCCTTGGTGAATTCCAATGCTGGCCTAACTTGGGGGACCTTAGGTGAGTTGCATAACCTCTCTGAACTTCAATTTCTCTGCTGTCAGATGAAAATTCTGCCAAGGCCTATTCCACAAATGGGTCATTATGAAGATTTAAAAAAAAAACCTAATTGTCCGAACTTTAATCTTGTCACAGAGTAGAGCTCAACAAAAGCTACTTTCTCTTTTTCTGTGTAGTTGCTTCCAGTGCTCCGGTGGCTTCTGGGTCAGACAATGCAGTAAATGACTGGACAACTATAGCCATGAACATGAACTATTCATGTAAATGTAAGGGCTAGGGGAGAATCAATTATCAGCATAAAGATGACAGGCAAGCCTCTCTCCATAGAAATGTTTTCTTATTATATTCCAAAGCATTATAACTCTCTGTGTCCTCCATTATCCTAGTTATTGGCTGGAGTGATAGGAATGAGCTGTTGCCGAAAGCGGTGTTACTCATGAGAACATGACTGCTGGTCGACAGCTCTGTGCAGGGACAGACAATGGCTTGTCCCAGCTGGAGGAAGTCCACCGTCTAGTGACTTAGGGAAGTAGTAAAAGGAGACAACCAGGTAATTACCAACCCCCCACATACTTTCCATAAATAATGTAGCCGTTCCCTGTATATCTATCCCTGATATAATACATCTTTTCTTTGTTTCTGATGAATAGACAAAAACCTAAAAAGGAAGTATCCTGAGTATGTCTTGGCCACTTTTACTATATAGACAGATTGATGGGTGCTTAAAATTTCAGTACAGATATCAATAGGGCAGTAGGGTCCCTCTGCTTCTTATAATCTAGCTAAGAGTGGGTCAGACTATGGAATGTCTGTGTTCTTCAAGAGTCCTCTGATTTTTAGAATCACTTCTGACTCCAGGCACCCTACTTCTGCTGATTTGGAGAATTTTAGGAACTATCTGAGTCCTTCCAGTTTCTAATTGTCAAACCAACCTGGAAGCCAGAAGGCAGAGGTACCTGTGGATGTAGTTGACACAGCTGAGCCTCCCAGCACAGAAAGCAGGGTGGAGCTGAAGATGCTAGTGCAATACGTGAGCATGTGTGCGTATACAAGATGCCATGTGGGCTTGGGTGATAGAGTCCCTTGTGTGTCTGTATAGGATTGGGAGTGGAGTGCACTGGTGCATCCCTGACCAGTTGGAGATGGGAGAAGCATGGGGTGTTCCCTTCCAAGATTCCAATTCCCTTCATCAGATGTACTCTTGAATTCAGCTAGACCAGACAGCACAGGAAAGCTGCTGGCTGATCCACGCCTCTTCTGGTTTCTTGGCTGATTTGGAGTTCCCTGGGCCCTCCCTAAGTGTAAGTGTCACCCTCAGCAGACCCTGAGTGACACAGCAAGCAAGATACAAAGGGGACGGGGAGCTCTGATGGGAATCAGGATGTAAAGAGAGCCCATCTTAGGACAGGGGCCTTTGCAAACAATCAGGCCAGGGAGGGCATTCCAGCACGCAGCGTTCACCCGAGAGGAGGGAACATCACCTTGTAGGCAAAGACTGAGAATATGCAATAGCTGAGGGGTTCTCAGGACCCCTCCCCTGCTTCCCCATGGGCTTAGGCCATCTCCTCACTTGCTCACGGGGTTCTCTCCGGCAGATCTGCCCTCCCACTCATACTTCCTTCATTTCCCAACACGTCTGCTTAACATCTTGCTCCCTTCTCTTAGGCACTTTTGTTTTATCACTTAATTTTTAACTGTCTTTCCCACTTCCAATCTCACGTTCCCTCAAAACACTTCTCATTGCTGCCATGAGGTCTCTCACGCCCAGGGATGTTATTCTGACCGTATAAACCTAGAAAACCATATCTGAACACAACAACATAATTTGAAGATGTTGTCCAACATCCTGCTACGCTCAGCTTAGTCCCCTAGCTTGAGCTGGCTCTGCTCACAGCCCTAGGAAAGACACTTTTTCCTACCTATATGATACCACACTCGCAGGTCACAGCCAATGGTGTCAGGTGCATTTACTGACTCTGGAGAAGACAAGCCATGGGTGGCCAGTGCCCACTCAGATCTGTTATTGCCCAACTCTTTGAACAATTGAGGGAGTTTGGAACAGAGTCAAGTGAGTGTAGAGCACTAGAGAGATGTCTCTGGCCAGTGAGATCCCCATCACTGCCCTCTGTCCATCCTTCTTTCTTCTTTCTTTAGCTCGGTCACCCACCCAGGCTGGAGTGCAGTGGCATGATCTCAGCTCACTGCAGTGTCTGCCTCCTGGGTTCAAGCAATTCTCCTGCCTCAGCTTCCCAAGTAGCTGGGAATACAGGCACCCACCACCATGACTGGCTAATTTTTTTATATTTTTAGTAGAGACGGGATTTCACCATGTTGGCCAGGCTGGTCTGGAACTCCTGATCTCAGGCGATCCGCTTGCCTTGGCCTCCCAAAGTGCTGAGATTACAGGTATGAGCCACTGTGCCCAGCCTGCCCATCCTTCTTAAGTCCCATTTGTTTAAGTCTGTGGATTTAAACCAGAATGCAAAACTGGACTGCAGATCACCTAGCTAGGCACCGTTTTCTTTGTCTGTTGATCCAGGTCAAGGGTTTGATGAGTTTCACTGATACCCATCAGGAGTTTAAAGACCAAGGGCAAGAGAATCATGGGGTCTACCTTTGGCCGCATTCTGGTTGGGCCCACCCTACAACAAGAAGTTGTCTTTATAACACTTTCTTTATAAAACCTTATATAACATACATACATTTTATAGATATATACATACAACTTTATAAAGTTTTCTTTATAAAACCCAGTCATTGAAGATTTTTCTTTTGTATTTTTAAATAATAGGCATTTTCATCTGAATAGCTCGTGAGCAAGTCAGTGGGGACAAGGACAGCAGTTAAAGAGTCTGTGTGTATCCACACTGGAGCAGCAGCCTGGAATAGCCAGAGAACTTGGGCTTTGAACTCAAACTAAACTGGGTGCAAATCTAAGCTCCAACACTTCCCAACCGTGACTTTGGGCAAGATGTTTGAACTCACTCATTTATTTACTCAGCAAATATCTGTTGAGCCCCTACTATGGCCTGACTAGGTGCTAAGCCCTGGGACTACAGCAGAAATCAGACAGACATGCTCTGTCTTTACTAAGCTTCAACATAGCAAAGAACTAAGCAGTTATCCTATCTGTGTTGTTAAGACAATAACTATTGTAAGAGCCATTGCGAGATCAGAATATATATATGTGTGTATATATACACATATACACACTCACATACACCTCACAGGCCTCCATCAACATGACCCTGTTCCCTTTTGTTTGAGTGAAACAGCTTCTGGGCAGCTTGATGCTTTCTAGATCTTAGCCTCCTGGCTATGTCTGCATATTTTCTTCAACATCTAAGGAGTACTTACTGAGTGTCAATAATCTGCCTGGCACTGTTCCAGGCACTTGGGACACATCAGTGAACAAGACAAAGTCCCTAGGCGCATGGAGGTGCTAGATGGAGCCAAATGATGAATCACTGACATACCAAAGACAAAAATTGTGCACTGTCTCAGTTCCCGAGGCCCCACAAGCAGACTCTGAGATAAGAGCTGGTGCAGGGACATTACCTGGGAGGTCATTCCAGGAAGCACAGGTGAGGAAGAGGGATGGGGAGGCAAGGCAGGGGAGAGAAAGATAATTAAAAACACATTAGTAGCCTGGGCAACATGAGCAAACTCTATCGCTACTAAAAACAAAAAAATTAGCTGGATACGGTGGTGCACCCCTGTAGTCCTAGCTACTTGGGAGGCTGAGGTGGGAGGATCACCTGAGCTTGGGAGGCAGAGGTTGTAGTGAGCCAAGATTGCACCACGGCACTCCAGCCTGGGCAACAGAGCAAAACCCTGTCTCAAACAAACAAACAAACAAGCAAAAAGCATTAGTGAGCAAAGGGTTAGGGTTAGAGTTAGCCTGTTTTTAAACATCACAAGCATCAAATCATACAGGATGCATGTATCTTTGTCCTACTCTTTCTACCTAGTCAACATCATGGATGTGAGATCCTTCCATGTCCCTGGATTGGTCTGAAGATTGCTCCTTCTCATTGCAGTGCAGTAGTCCACCATGTGACTCTACCATAATTTACTTCCCAGCCCAGGGACTTTGCATTGTTTCTGATTTGGGGCTGTAAGCACCGTTCTGAAGGTCTCTCTTAGTTGAACACATGCTCATTTCTATCTGGTATTTACCCAATGAGGCAGAATAGAGTCTGGAGACAGGGAACCTAATGCTGATTTGTGCTGACTTCCTAGAACTGAATCCAAAGGAAAACCCCAGCTTTCTACACCCAAGTAACGAAAGGATCAGAGGCTACTCCCTTTGCACTGCCTTGCAGATGAAAACTGAAAAGTACCTATAATTGGTCTCCTCCCTCAACCAATCAGACTGGTCGTGGGGCCAAGTCTTCATGTGTAACTTTGCTTCACTTCACCCTCTGATTGGTCACCTTCTGTGACCTTCTGTGACCAATCAGAATGGCTGCAGGCCAAATCTTCTTTTACACAGGGCGTAACCAAGTAACGAATGGGAAACCTCTGGAGGGTAAACTCCAGAGAATTCTGTAACCAACGATCTTGAGCCACTTGCTCAAGCCAGCCTCCCACTCTGTGGAGTGAATTTTTGTTCACAGACATCTGTACTTTCATTGCTTCATTGCTTCATTGCTTTCTTTGTGCGTTTTGTCCAATTTTTCGTTCAAAACACCAAGAGTTTGGATGACAGGTAGTCAAGACCCTCCACTGGTAACACCAGGAGTGGAATTGTTGGGCATGGATTCAGCTTTGGAAAATAATTAGCAGATGTTTTGCAGACCAATTCTGAAAAAAAGAAAATAGTTACAGGTTTGACTGTTTTATACTCAACATGAAAATAGTTTGTAGACAGTCCCATGCGGGGTTAAAAATAAATATTTTTATAGCTGAAATGACTTACTCTATTAAGAAGAAGAATGTCAGTGAGAAAATTGGCCCTCTTGTCGGCCAATATCCAGGCCTTTGGGGAACACCTGAGGAAGCATCTTCCTCATTTGCCACTTTAAATTTAAAACATGCCATAGGGGGACAGCTGGAGGAATGCAAGTGCCTCAAATGCTGTCTCTTATTCCCCTGAAGGGGTGTCTCTGCTTCAATTTCCAGAAACCCACATGTCATCTCCACCATTTTCAGGCTCAGGGAAGATGTTTATTGTTCAGTAGATACCTGTAAGCCTCAAGATTTGGGGAGTAGGGGGATATGGAGCAGTTGTGAGGATGTGAATTCTTGATTCAGACACACCAGGTATTAAAGCTTGAATCCTAGTGAGTGATCTTGGATGAATTATTTCCCCTTTTGGGTTCTGGTTTCTTCATCTGCAAAATGGACAAAATAACAGTTCTTGTCATTGAGAGAGATTATGGAAAGGATAGTCTGAAATGCATGAAAAGGAATTAGCATGGGGCTAGCGCCTAATTCTCAGAAAACATTAACTGCAATCAGCATCATCGCTGTGGTCATTTGTATTTGCTAGCTGTCAGAGTGAGGATGTTCCCAGCTGTGCAGCACCCAAGTGGGCACTGAAGGTTCATTCTCCCCACCTCTTTCTTCCATGAGGCAACTAAGTCATCACTCTCCCCACCCCCAGCTCTCTGCGGTAGCAGAAGAATCCAGGCTACAAGTGCCAGAATCACATCACACTGAGCTTGCTAATCCTTTTTGCCCTCAGATGTGGTTAGCTGGGGAGGGGAAAGGCAAGAGGAGGGAGGTTGGTAAGTTGCAAACCCAGGACAACAAAGCTGAGCTGCCTGAAGTCTGCAGCCAGGAGCAAACGGAAACAAATTAGTTCAATCCCAGAATGTAAACCGGCTTTGACAGAGATACATGGAAAAGCCATGCAAGGAAAGCCTGCTGCAATTTCTCATCTAGTTAGCAGAGGGATCAATGCCACGGGCACAGGCCCCGTAGACGACACTGCACGCGGCAGCGTGTGCAGGGCCTGAGGCCTGGGACCCCCCTTTGGGGTTCCCAGATGCATCAGGTGCCAAGGTCAGCTTTGGGGGAAGGGGACTTGCCCTCAGATGTTCTAGTCCATGTATTATAGTGCCTGAGAGTCCTGCATGACAGCTTGATTCGGGGATATAGAATTTTAGGACTTGGAGGATATTCTGTCCAGAGATTTTTATATTCTAGAATTCTATGAATGTGCATTGGGGGCTAGGAGGACGCTGTGAAGATAGGGAAACACTGAATAATAGGTGGGCTCCCGGCTTCAAACAGAGCTTTCATATGTTTCGGATTGGGATGAACCATATGAAATTGCCATTTTCATTGGTCAAAAGCAGCTCATGATTGACAATTTCATTTGGTTACACGAGATGCAGGCTGGATTTGATCCTGAGCAAGCCACCAGCTCCAGGAGGATGGGACAATGGGGTGCAAATCACTTCTCCATCTCTGGACCTGAAACAGGACCTGGCATGTGCCACAGCTGGAATAGCAAATGAATGAAGCAGGTGTCAATGCCCGCATGGGTTCTTTCTCTATTCATTCATATATTTGTGAACAAGCATTCACTGGTATTAGTATGCATCAGATATTAAATGCTGGGTTACAACAATTAACCTATACTTTATTTAAGTATAGTTAAATTACTTTAACAGCAGACAGACATTGACTTTCCCTGAGGCCATTTATAGTGCAGTGGGTGAGACAGACATTAAACATACAGTGGCCTGAGTGTTAGTTACAATTGTGATAAGTGGTACAAAGGAAAGAGGGCATATAATCCTTGAGTGTTGGATGCGGCTTGGATGTTTTGTCCTCTCCAGATCTCATGTTCAAATGTAATCCCCAGTGTTGGAGGTGGGTCTCATGCTAAGTGTTTGGGTCATGGGGACAAATTCCTCATGAATTTGGGTGCTGTCCTCAGATAATGACTGAGTTCTGGCTCTGAGTTCACACAAGATCTGGTTGTTTAAAAGAGTGTGGCACCTCCCCATCTCTGTCTGGCTCCTCCTCTCACCCTGTGATACTCTGGCTCTCCCTTTGCCTTTCACCATGATTGGAAGCATTCTGAGGCCTCACCAGAAGCAGATGCCAGCACCACGCTTCCTGTACAGACTGCAGAACTGTGAGCCCAAATAAACCACTTTTTTTTATAAATTACCCAGCCTCAGGTGTTCCTTTATAGTAATGCAAGAACAAACTAACATAGTACTCATTAGGTGCAAAGTGCAAGGGTGGCCACTGGGAAGGTTACAGTAATAAGATGCTGCCCAGCTGCCAAGAGAGGAAAGTGTAGTAGACAGTATTCTGCTCACAAAGATTTGGTGTCTCTCCTTTGGAAGAATTGTTCTTACCTCACCTATTGACCTCAGGCATGGCCATGTTTTAGCCAATGAAATGTGAGCATGAGTGATTAGTCATTTCCAGGCAGAAGATTCAAGCCTCAGTGTGCCATGCTCTCTTTTCCTGCTGCCACACACTGCTGCTTCTTTAGCAAGGGTCCTGGAATACAGGCCCTGGGAAGCAGAGTCCTCAGCCCTTCCCAATGGGTGCAAAAATTCCCTAAGAATTTCAGGTTGTTTGTTTCAGACTGTTTCAGCATAAGCTTGTCTGACTAACAGCAGTCATCCATGCCCTTGCCCTAATCTAATATGAAACCATGTTATAGACTTCCATATTCCTCTCCAGTGCCAAGTACAGTAGCTTCCATGTGGTAAGTACCAGTAAATGATTGTGAATGAACAATGCAGCACAGGTTGTGGTAACTGCCATAAAAGAAGGGCAAATCTGGTGTCCTGAGAGCTCAGAGAAGGGAGAGCTCAGCTTTAAGCTCCAGAATGAGAGCATCTTGAGCACAGACTGACCCTAAATGCTGGGTAAATAACAATGAGTATTATGATCACTGTTATCATTCTAGTCCAGTTGTGTTTAGGGAATGGCTTGCAGGTGAGTGAGAGTGGAACACATCATACTGTCCGTGATCTTTCTTTATACTCCAGAGGGCATGAATTCTAGTAGCTATGGCCTTATATTCTTAGAGCCTCACGATCAGAGAAAGGCATGCATCCTTCTCAGCTCAAATTTCTTAAATCCCAGGGAAGACTTCCTATTGGCTCAATTGAAGTCACATGTCTTTTCTTGAACCAATCAATAACTGTGGTCTCTGAGTAAAATCCAGTTCAATAGCCCAGCCAAAATTTGGTCCAAAAAGAACAGTATCTGTTCTAGGAAGAACAGAGTCAGAGTCATCGTGAGGCAGGCAGGCTCCCCATTTTTATGTTTTATGCAATCATTTATTGAGTACTTACTGCTCTACGGAAGACTTTGTGCTTGGCTCTGTGGAGGAATATAGAAGACATAGAAGCAGAAGGGGTATTGGGACTTGAGGAGGCAGAGGCAAGGAAAAAGTAAAGCCCAGACTGAGTCCAGCCCCTACTGCACAGACACTCCCTCTGGGCTGCCCTGCCCTGGAATGTCTCTCCACCAGAAAGCTCTGGTACCCTCCCAGCACAGTCCCCAAAGAGCTAAAAATCAAGGCCACTCACTCCTGAGCCTGACAGCCAAGCTGGATGAGAATGAATGGGGCTCTGTGAGGCATCTTGCAGCCTTCTTGACAATGCTCTGGCTCGTGCACTCTGTTCTCGTGGTTTCTGTCTCCTCTTCTGTGTTTACAGGGTTGGGCAGCTGCTACAGCTCTTGTCTCTTCCCTGGGTGCCTCAGAGTGACAGAGATGAAGAAGTCACTTGGCTCTAGGAAATGTGGCCTGGCTCTGATATGGTTTGGCTTTGTGTCCCCACCTAAACCTCATCTGGAATTGTAATCCCCACGTGTTGAGGGAGGGAGGTGTTTGGATCATGGGGGCAGTTTCCCCCATGCTGTTCTCATGACAGTGAGTTCTCACGAGATCCGATGGTTTTGTAAGTGTATGGAAAACTCCTCCTTTGCTCACTCTTCTCTGTCTTGCTGCCTTGTGAAGGTGACTGCTTCCCCTTCTGCCATGATTATAAGTTTCCTGAGGTCTCCCCAGCCATGCAGAACTGTAAGTCCATTAAAGCTCCTTTGTTTATAAATTACCCAGTCTCAGGTATTTCTTTATAGCAGTGTGAGAATGAACTAATACAGTGTGAGAACTAATACAGTGTGAGAATGACCTAATAACAGTGTGAGAACAAACTACAAGCTCTGTCCACAGTCAGCACTGTGCAGTAGGCACTGAAGCGAGACAGAACTAAGTCTAACCAGAACGGTGTCACTCACAAGCTGGCTGGCATGGGATGTTAGAGCAACTGGGAATGTGCTGGGCAGTACCTAGTATTAAAATAGAACTGCAGTGACTAAAACAAATCAGGGTGTATTTTTCATACCTATAAGAAGTTCAGCTTTAGTGGCTCAACCACCAAAGGGCCACCAACTCTGAAACTCTTTGGGTCTTTTCATTTTGCAAGCTGGCCTCAGTAGTGTGAGGCATTGCATCTGTCAGCAGATGAGCACCGAAGAGGGGTTTAGGGCGGGGCAAAGGCAGTGGGACATGTCTTGTCTGTCTCTTTTTATCATGAGAGCAAAACCTTTCCCAGAAACTTCCAGCAGGCTTAGATCTCATTGGCCAGATCAAAAGAAACAGGGAAAACAGATATTTTGTTTCTCCAGTCTTCATAGTGGAAGACAACAAGTGAAAAAAGTATTGGGAGCAACCGTAGGTCAGCCAGTTGTCCGTGTCTGCTCCAGGAAGTTACCTTCTTAGCCCCATGCATTAGTTTCCTAGAGATTCCGGAACAAAAGACTGCAAACTTTGAGTGGCTTAAAAAACAGAAGTTTTTTGCCTCACAATTCCAGAGGCAAGAAGTCCAAGACTGGTGTTGACAGTGTTGGTTCCTTCTGAGGGCTGAGAGGGAGGATCTGCTCCCAGTCCCTGCTTCAGCTTCCCAGGGCTGGCTTGACATCTTTGGCATTCCTTGGCTTGGAGAAGCATCACCCTGCCTCCTGCCTTCATCATCACATGGTGTTCTCCCAGGGTGTGTGTCTGCTTCCACATTTCCCCTCTTCATCAGAACTCCAGTCTTACTGGATTACAGTCCACCCTAATGACCCCACTTCAATTTCATTAGCTCTGTAAAGACCCTGCCTCCAGATAAGGTCACATTCTGCGATACTGGGGGTTAGGATGTCAACATACAAATTTGAGGGGGACACGGTTCAACCCATAATAGTCCCCTTTCTTAATCTATAAAATGAGTACAAGAGTTCCTGCCACACGCTGGCTGTAAGACTTAAACAGGGTGATCCACATAAGGAACTCCCATCAATGCTGGCCCAGAGTGAGGACCCAATATACAGCTGCTGTGTGTGGCTCCCGGGGCTCCGCACCTCTAGGGTTGAGGCTAAGGTCAGGGCCAATGAAAGGAAGATGAGGCCTAGAAGGAGAGAGGCCCATCAGTTCCCAGTCCCTAGAGTTTGCCCGTGTCCCCAGTGGGACAGACATGACCTGACAACTGACTAGCTGACCCTCATGATCCAAGATGGCCCCATCCTTGGCTGGTCAGGACAGGGTGGCCTCACATACTTGGTCCCACAGAGCTCCCATTTCCAGGAAAGTAACCTTTAGCAGCTCCAAGGGAAAGGTGGAGGAGTGGGCTCCCCAGCCCTCACTTGGCAATCTCTTCTCTTCTGGGCAGTAATGGAATCCACCTTTTCTTCTGGGGGCCACTTCCAACAAGAGCAGGACGGGCTGCGATCCCACGTTCCGAGGGGCTGCTGTCTCTTCCCACTTGAGTGTTTTGAGTAAATTACAAGGCTCTTATCAGTGGTGGGGGCTTTATTGTTCTGCCAGGACATCTCCCTTTGTCAAAAACACAATAACTTGTTGTTAAGTGGTACTTTTTTAGGTTTTCCAAGCAGACAGACTAATTGTATCTTTTAATCTGGGTCAAACTGCTCTTGCTTATTACAAATTGGCTCTGAATCCTAAAAAGAGAGGGGGAAATGTGAGGAGCATTTGCAAATAATTTAGAGGCAGAATTACCTTCAGACAAACATTATGTCATATTGGGGAGAAATGCTTACCCAGACCTCAGCCTAGTTATGCTCTGGTCGGCCCAGAGGGAAGCTGAGGGACAGAGAATGTTCCCTGCTACAGATTCTGGCTACTCATGGAGCTTGTGAATGAGGGGAGCCAATCTGGGCATAGAACCAGGCATTACAGCCTGGATAATGATTCCCAGAAGTATCTGTTCCTAATCCTGTAACCTGTAAATATTACCTTATTTGGAAAAAGGGGTATTCATAGATTTTACTGCATTAGGGAGTTTATGCTGGGTTATTTAGGTGAGTCTTAAATGCAATTACAACTGTCCTTATAAGAGAAATATGGAGGGAGATATGACACAGACAAAAGAAGAAGACAGAGCTTAGAGTGATGCAGCCACAAGCCAAGCCTTGCCAGCAGCCACCAGATTCTCCTAGAGCCTCTAGAGGGACTAGGGTCCTGCTGATACCTTAATTTTAGTCTAGTAAAACTGACTCGAGGCCTCTGACCTCCAGAACTATAAGAGAATACATTTTCATTATTTTAAGCAACCAAGTGTGTAGAAATTTGTTACCGCAGCTTTAGGAAACTAATGCACCAGGAGATTCCTGTTGGTGGCTCCACTCTACCCAAAGAGGACTTTCCAAGGCTGAAGAGGCCCCCAAGAGACATGGAAAGTATCATAGAAAAGATTGGCCATTGGCTGGTGGTGTTCTAGCTCCTGTGTTGCCACTTCCTAGTTGTGTAACCCTCTCTGAACCTCAGTTGCTTCATTAGAAAAGTAAGAATAACCAATCTCCTCACTACATTGTTGGAGTATTAAATGACAGGGCACACATAAACCAGAAGATGGCATGTCACCACTGATGATCAGGGAAGGTTACTTTTTTGTTTAATTTTTATTGTTATGCCTCCATTGACTTTCCAGGGGCTATTGTCAGAGTCATCAAGCAGTTTCTTGGGGCACTCTAAACTGTACTCATATCCTGTGCAAACCCTTTAATTTGCCAGGCAGTGCTATTTGTAAACTTCATGAGCTCAGATCATTGAGGGTTAATTTCTCATGACTCAAAACAGTTTGCAGAAAATGTTGATGGCAATGTAAAGCAAACTGGTGCTCAAGCCAGAAAGGTGACATCCATAACAATGAGGCCAAGAGAGATATTTATTTCACCCAATTCACCAAAAAGAACACTATTTTTGAAAAAGGCATTTGAAGAATTAGCCATATCCATGCACCTCTGATAATTGTCCTTGGGTTGAGGCAAGGCTGGCCTTAACTACATTCATGATGTGTTTCCAGGGGTACTCCTGGACTACCCACCTTTGAAATAACTTCACTATCAGAACTGTAAATTCCACTGTTAGAAATTTATCCCTTTGGTGAGCTCAAGCAGGGACCAATGGAGAGTCAAGTATCACTAAGAAGCCAGTTCAAGTTATTAATAACTTAATAAATTGCAGTTTGCAATTTAAAACCTTCCAGTGTCTTCCTGATGCTTCAGAAAAAAAACTACATAATTTTCATGGTCTCCACGGCCTCCACAATCTGATCTTCTCCTCCTTGCCCTTGTATGTTTCTTCTAGTTGTTCAAATGTTCTATGATCTCTCTCTCTCCTGCCTCAGGCCTTTACACAGGTTCCTCTATCTGGAGAAGATATTTAAAACATACTGACCTCCTGGGGCTGGGAACTATACAGGGAAGGGGAAGAGTGAACATGAAGATAATGGGACATGGTCCTCACACTCAAGATGCTTGTCTTCAAGTAGGAGTCACAGCTGAAAAGAAACTGAGAACAGTCAGAGCAAGCAGCCCAGATGCGAGACAGCTAAATGCTACAGGTCTTAGGAGAGACCATTTCTCCTAGAGGTGGTGGAGGGGATACAGGAGGCAGCAGAACCTTTGAAGGATGCATCACACTTAGCCATGGGGGGAAGACTGCTGTAGAGAGTAATTTCTAGGGGCAGCTCAGGCAAAGACACTGAGGGGGCAGAATGTGAACATTCAGAGAAGAACAACAGCTGGAACAAACACTGAGCACCAGGAAATTACCCCAAATCACAGCAGTCCCTCATGACCTGACCCTGCCCATCTCCCCATTTCCTCTCACAGTGGCCCAGCCACGTGGGCCTTCCATCTGCGACCCCAGTGAGTTTGTGGTTCCTCACTTAGGGCCTTGGCTCATCCCTTCACTCTGCCTGGAAGCTTTCTCCCTCATCCCTCCCATGACTGCCCCCTTCTCACCCTCTCCATCTCAATCACTCCCCATTGAGGCTTTCCCTACCATCCCATCCAAAGTGTGTCCATGCTATTTTGCTCACTCAGTGCCCCTTTCTTGGTACTTCCTGACATGTAGCACAATTTGAGATTATATTTTTCTTTGTAGATGATCTGATGAATGCCTGTCTCCACGCTTATATCATGAGCTCTGAGAGGCTAGAAAAGGGTTTGTTTGTCCAGTACTTGAGGAAGCTTGGGAGAGTGGGCACGCAGTGGAAATTCATCACATTAGTTGGTGTGTGTGCATGGTTGTGTGTGCATATGTGTGCATGTGTGTGTGTGTGTTATGGCTAAAGACTAAGATGGGTTAATGTACAACATAGATTTAAAAATTATCAAATTAATTAATTGTGCTTTGTATACTTTAACTCTGAAAGTTATTTGTCTGCTGAAGGCCTGCTGCCTTGGTCAGAGATGTGAGCACAGGGGAAGATACAGTAAATGGTGGCATCCCAGTTTGCAATGAAAAGCATAGAATTCAAGCACATTTATGAAATACAGACATCACTTAGCACAGATCTGGAACTAGGCATAACTCCTTCAGGTGACAATTGGTCTCAAGTATAGACCAGAATGGAGTTATAGAAATACAAGCCAGTAGCCTGTAATCCCAGCTCTTTGGGAGGCCAAGGCGGGCAGATGACTTGAGGTCAGGAGTTCGAGAACAGTCTGGCCAATATGGGAAACCCTATCTCTGATAAAAAATACAAAAATTAGCCATGTGTGGTGACACATGCCTGTATTCCCCACTACTCGGGAGACTGAGGCAGGAGAATAGCTTGAACCTGGGAGGTCAAGGCTGCAGTGACCCGAGATTGCACCAGCTCATTCCAGCCTGGGCAACAGAGCAGCACTGTCTTAAAAACAAAACAAAAACAAACCAGTAATTTCTAGACAGATTTTTCTCCTGTGAACTGTCTGCCAGCAGCCATTTACCTGGCAAACTCTGGATCTAGAATTCTCCTTCTTGGGAATTCATGATTATACAACTCTGACGTTGGCTGGCTGACGTTGACTCTGAACCCTCCAAAAGGAAACTTTTCTAAGAAAATGAACAAAAATCATGAAATATCAAGGAAGCAAGTCAAATTATTTAGGAAACAGAAGTGGCCTATACCAACATAGAGGAATCTATTTACATACAAACAATATATTAATTATAAAGCATTCTTTACTATTCTTTGAAGCAGGGGACTCCAAAGGATGTTCCCTCTATATAATGCGGTGGCCTTATTAGAGTTTCTGTGTTGAAAGGCAACACAACTGCCTCTCCAGTACATTAGAGTGAAAGAAAGGGAGGAAAGAAAGTGAAGGAAAGGATGGAAGAAAGAAGAAGACAGGGAAGAAGGAAGGAAGAAAGAGGGAAAGAAGGAGGGAAGGAGGGAAAGAGGGAGGGAAGGAAGGAAGGAAGGAAGGAAGGAAGGAAGGAAGGAAGGAAGGA
>NC_037688.1:8868349-8952472 GCF_003255815.1 Theropithecus gelada | reverse complement strand
AAGGGAGGGAGGGAGGGAGGGAGGGAGGGAGGGAGGGAGGGAAGGAGGGAGGGAAGGAAGAAGGGGGAAGGAAGGAAGGCAAAGAGAGAGGGAGGGAGGGAAAGAAAGAAGGAGAGAAGGAGGGATGGAAGGAGAAAAGAAAGAAGGGAGAGAGGGAAGAAGGGGAGGACTTGCAGCTGCCATTTGCCCAGTGCTTAGTGTGCCAGGCATTTGTGCTAAATGTTGGACATACTTCATCTTTTAATCTGCCAGCCACCCTCTGAGATAAGTATTTATTATTATTTCCATTTTGCAGATTCACTGAGCTGAGGTTTGGAGCAGTAAAGCTACCTATTCAAAGTGGCAAGACCACATGTGCAGGGTATAAAATCCAAGTCATAGCTGAATGGACCAGCGCATTCCTCCTCCATCACAATCAGACCACATCACTTCCAGATCTTATCACTCTGAATTTCCTTCACACAGAGGATCCTTCCACAGAATAATGCAAGCACAGAAGGCTTAATCCTTCTCTGTGTGTGCATGTGTGCATGTGCTCATGTGTGCACTATGAAATCACTTTAAAATGTTATATAAACCATAATGAGGTACCTCATTTCCAAAGAGATCAGTTGGCAAACATTTTAAAAGTTTGACAAGTCAATCCTGGTGAGGTAGTGGAGCAGTGAGAACTTTCTTACCCCTCTGGTGCAGGTATAAACTGCTAAAAATCATTCAAGAATGCAATTTGTTGATGTCTAGAAAAGCTGAACCATGTGACTCCCATGACCCAGCATTTCCTCACCCACCTGTATAGACAGGAATTTTATACATTTGCATAAAGAGTCACATGGAAGAATATTCATTGCTATAGTGCATGAAATCTAACAAAATTAAACTTATTAGATTTGGAAAGATACCACGTATCGGTTAACAGGAAAATGGATAAATAGAGGGAGATCATCATGCTGTGACAGTTTGGCTGGAAGTTAAACCAAACTAGAACCCCGGAACTCCTGTCAACAACATGGAGAACTATCAAATCAATACTGAAAAAAAAATAGCCGGGCGCGGTGGCTCATGCTGGTAATCCCAGTACTTCAGGAGGCCGAGGTGGGCAGATCAAGAGGTCAGGAGTTCGAGACCAGCCTGGTCACCATGGTGAAACCCCGTCTCTACTAAAAATACAAAAATTAGCTGGGTGTGGTGGTGCGTGCCTATAATCCCAGCTACTCAGGAGGCTGAGGCAGGAGAACTGCTTGAACCTGGACCCAGAAGGTGGAGGTTGCAGTGAGCCGAGATCACGCCATTACACTCCAGCCTGGGCAACAAGAGTGAAACCCTGTCTCAAAAAAAAAAGAAAGAAAAAAGGCTGCCAGAGACAACCAACAGTGTGACCACATTGATTCTCTAAAAGTGTAAAAGCCCACGGACACATACAAATGAAATAAAATTTAAAATCCTATATGGGAAAATTTAGGACAGCAGTTACCACTGAGGGAGAGAAGGAAGAGAATCATATGGTGAAAAGGCTTCAACTGTGTTTGCAATGTTTTCATGACTAAGCTGAGCGATGGGTATGTTAATGTTTATGAAATATTCTCTATAAGTTTTTTTGTATGCCTGAAATACTTCAACATCATGCAATTTTAAAAGAGGGGGAGGAAGACTAAGTGTGTTGCTTTCTATAAGAAATGCTATATAGCAGGGGTATAGCGGGGCTGAGAAGCCGCCAGACTGTTTGCTAACCTAGATAAAGCTTCTAATTTCTCCTGGCCTGGTTGGAGGTGCCTTGCCCTTGGCGGGTGGTCCAGCCCGTGATACAGCTGCACACAGCAATGCCTGTAAGCAGCAAGCATGGTAAACCTCCCAGGATGCCACCTCCGGCCTGCTGCAACACAGAGCACGTTCCCTGGGAAGCCGTGTTTCCTCCAGGTGAAGGATGGGATCACTCCATCTCTGTCACCTGCACAGAGAAGGAAGTGCTATAGAGAGACAGATTAGATCATCTATTATCAAGTAGGCATAAGACCGACCGAGGAGGCACCTGCCGCTCGCCAGATGTTCTATTCATTATCAGAGTCGTGGGGAGGGTGGGCCTTGATTCTTCCTCTCTGTCCCCGCAGTCCAGACTCTCAAGGGAAGAATCAGACAAGAGACTGGATCATGGACCAGCTCCCTCAAAACTGGCCTGATGATGGGGTGAGGTGGGGTGAGAGGTGCACCGCAGGCAGCACAGAGTACATTACTCCTGGGCTGTGAAAATACTCAGGAAGATGGTATAATATTTTGGAAGGTTCTTGTGTTCAGGCCAGTGACAAAGCATGATGAATGTCTCCCCTGGGACACTTAAAAGCCCAGCCAATACTACCATCGTTGTCATCATCATCATCGTCATCAAATGCTTACTCTGAGCCAGAAACCCTGCTAAGAGTTTCACCTGCATTTTCTTATGGACTCATGGCAAGGTCTTTACAAGGAAAGAATTATCCATGTCCCCAGGTGACAGCAGAGGAAACAGGCAGGGATAGGTAAGTAACCAACTGAGCTCCACCAAAGTGAACTGCCACAAACATACCATCTCCTCTACCTCACCACTGACCTGTCAATGACCTCCCCCAGGCATCCGCTCCACAGGTGGGGAGGTGGGCAGGGTCCCTGTGCTTCCTTATATCCCGGAAGCACTCTAGGCAGAAATGGCACACCCAGCACCTAGCATCCAGCACCCAGCACCCAGTACAGCCGTCTCTGACCAGCCAAGGCCCAGAGGTCTGGGCTTTAAGAGCATTAAAATTTCTAAAACGAGCACCTAGGAGTGTTACATGACTTTCCTCAAAACCCAAAAGGTTCTTCATGACTTTATGAATCTTCAGAGACGAGGATGAGCATGGCTGTTAGGTCTCCCACCAGGCGGCTAGCAAGACCTAACCCCGAGCCCCATCCCTGGTCATCTAGGGATCCCCTCATCACCTATCCACTCCTAATTGCTGGCTCTTGGAAACAAACAACACAGAGTGACTAACTCCACCAGCACCACCACCGTATCACCACTACCACCCAAAGCCCGCCGCCTTCCAAATCTACGGGCACATCACCATCTGATCTGGAAACCTCTTCCTATAACTCTGATGTTCTGTTTCAATGAGTCTGAGCCCAGACCCAGACACTCTATAAAATACCCCGAGATTATTCTGGTGGTCTTACAGATTTAGTACACATGGCCTTAAGCTATAGAAAGTTCTAACGGTGAAATTAGAGAATTCCATCTTATAGTAGGAGCAGGAGGAGATGGAGATTTCAGCTTTTCTGGCAGAGAACACAAAACTTAACTCCCTACCCCACCTGGAAACATTGGTTAGCAATTAGGTCACACAGGGAGAAATTATCCTTTAGAGTTTCACAAGCCAAGGATCTACATCAGCTCCACTCTGGCCCTCAGACACCCTCCCTCCTTTTCCCTAAAATTATCCCATCTGCAGCCAGGCTCATTTTCAAAGTCATGTTCACTTGTCTTGACCACAGGATGCCCAGGCAGATTACATGTTCTAGGTCCAAGGGAGGTGTATTAGTTCAGGCTACCATAACAAATACCACAGATTGGGTGGCTTCAACCATAGAATTTCTTCCTCACAGTTCTGGAGGCTGGAAGTCCAAGATCAAGGTGGCGGGTCAGGAGTTCAAGACCAGCCTGGCCAACGTGGGGAAATCCCATCTCTACTAAAAATAGAAAAATTTGCCGAGCTTGGTGGCAGGTGCTTATAATCCTAGCTACTCGGGAGGCTGGGGCAGGAGAATCGCTTGAATCTGGGAGCTGGATGTTGCAGTGAGCCAAGATCAAGCCACTGCACTCCAGCCTGGGTGACAGAGTGAGACTCTGTTTCAAAAAAAAAAAAAAAAAGGTGTTGGCAAAGTTGGTTTCTTCTGAGGCCTCTCTCCTTGGCTTATAGCTGGTCATCTGCTCCCTGCGTCCCCACATGGTCTTTCCTCTGTGTGGGTCTGTGTCCTAATCTTCTCTTCCAAGGACACCAGTGAGATTGGATTAGAGCCCACCATTGTGTTATCTCAATAACTTCTTTAAAGGCCCTATCTACAAATACAGTCACATTCTATAGTACTGGGGGTTAGGGCTTCAAAATGTGCACTGAGGGGCACAATTCAGCCCGTAACAGGAAGGAAAACAGCTTTCAGAGAAATGCAGGGAGTTCGTATGCCATGGATGATTCTCGCACCCACTGGGATCTTCCACCTGGATTTACATCCCCTCTCATTCCTCTCTGCTCCCCACAAACTCTAACATTTTATATTAACCCATGATACTATATTTCATTTTTTTTTTCTTTTGAGATGGAGTCTCACTTTCTCGCCCAGGCTGGAGTGCAGTGGTGCGATCTCGGCTCACTGCAACCCCCTGAGTTCAAGCGATTCTCCTGCCCAAGCCTCCCGAGTAGCTGGGATTACAGGTGTCTGCCACTGTGCCTGGCTAATTTTTGTATTTTTAGTAGAGATGGGGTTTCACCATCTTGGCCAGGCTAGTCTTGAACTCCTCACCTTGTGATCCACCTACCTTGGCCTCCCAAAGTGCTAGGACTACAGACCTGAGCCACCACGCATGGCCTACATTTTCTCTTTACAGCAGGAATTACAGAAAATTTAAAGCATCATTTCAAGTGCAGGAGATGAGCCCTGGAAAATATTGTCATCATGCCCAACACTGGCATGCACTCTCTTCTCTCTGGTTGGGTTCCTCTGTGCTCATTAATTAGTTCACTGAATAGCAGCCATCAGTCACTGGCGGACTCTTCTCTAAAACTCTATTCGATTTTCTTGAATTATCACCTGAGACAGGGTAAACAGGAGACGCGTGAAATATTCTGGAATTCCAAATTGATAGAGAGGTGTCATGCCAGGCACTGGCACCCATCAAACTGAATGACTCCGAATTTACGAAGACAGGATAGAGGCTGGAGAGGACGAGAAGAGATAAGGACAGGGTAGAGCTGAGGGAGTCCCCAGGTTTGTAAGCCCAGCCCAGTTCATCACAACTGGAAAGACAACAGCAGCCTGGACCTCAGCCTCACTGAACCCCAGATCCCCAGATCAGCTCTGGGGAGAGGATGTTTGCAGACGGTGTCCATTACCCCAGATAGAGAAAAAAGCCAAGAAGGCCCTTCTGACTGATAGTGTTGACCTGCCTTCAGCAAACAGTCTCCAAACATCAACAACATGGCATCAGGAGGTGGTTTTGGTAAACTGTTTGCTTGAAAAAAAGAGTAATTATTTTATTTTATTTTTCAGCTTTTATTTTGGCTTCAAAGGTACATGTGCAGGTTTGTTACACGGGTATATTGCATGACACTGAGGTTTGGGGTATGAATGATTCTGCAACCCACATAGTGAACATAGTACCCAATAAGTAGTTTTTCAGCATACACCTACCTCTCCCTTTTCTAGTAGGCCCTGCCATCTGTTGTTGCCATCTTTATGTCCATGTGTACTCAATGTCTAGCTCTCACTTATAAGTGAGAACATTCGGTATTTGGTTTTCTGTTACTGCATTAATTTGCTTAGTATAATGGCCTCCAGCTGCATCCATGTTGCTGCAAAGAACATGATTTTGTTCATTTTTATGGCTAAATAGTATTCCATGGTGTATATATATATCACATTTTCATTATCCAGTCCATTATTGATGGGCACTGAGGTTGATTCCATGTCTTTGCTATTGAAGAGTCATTATTTTAAAAAACATTTGCCAAATCTTTGTGGACATTGCCCAAAGTGTATTTTTCCCAGCACTCCTCCTGTCTTGGGCCAAAGCCTCTTCTTGACCAGAAGGCAGATAATGACTAGAGGCAGATCTTGACATTGAGATCCAGAAATGGTCCCATTTGCTCAACAGAATCTGTTCTTTGGGAAAAGGTTACTCCAGGTGAGGGAGTTTTGAGGATGCCTGGGCTTACTACAGGTGCCAACATGCAGTCAGCCCTGTCCCCAGAGCTCTGTCTCCAGTCTCCGCCTATTCCCCCTATGCTTGTTCTGCTCTTCCAAGCCCTTGAACCCTGCCCGGCCTGGATATATTCCCCCACTCCCCACTGTCAATGACCTCTTGCCTTAAGAGTGTGTCTAAAATGTTAACACTATATGGATCAAAGAAATGCACACTGAGGCTTCTGGAAGCCAGATATGTATAAGCTCTTCAGAAGCAATTTGGAAATGGCTGAACTGAGACTGGCCTGCCCGCCACTTGCAGGAGCGGGAGGTCTCATTAGGCTGGACTTTCTCTCCCTTCCGGGAGCCTGCTGTTCAGAGACCAGCAGTCGATCACTTGGGGGCAGGGAAAGAGGGGGATGAAATCTACAGCTTTAGGAAAATGGAGCTGAAAACATTTAACATTGAATCATAAACAGAAGCAAGAAATTAGAGAGAGGTCAGGGAACAGGAAATCAAGAGAGGAGAGGTCCATTCCCAGGAAATAAGATTTGGTTGGGCAATGACATTCAGCAGCCTTTCGTGGAGATACTGATCACTGGGGCAGGGCTGGCTGCTGCACCACTGTCAGAGGAGTCTGACCCCGAGGGGATATTCTGACTGCCGCCCTTCACTGAATTCTCTAATTGTGCCCAGAAGCTCAGCCCTAGGCATAGATATTTTATGTCTGAGAAAGGGACAAAGAGCTCAGTTGGAAGTGGGCATCCTCTTTCAACCCAAAAAGGAATGCATGGTGCAGGTTCTAGTGGGACTTTCAAAGACAGGGTATATTTCTAGCATTTCTCCAGATGCTAACCGATTTATACCTTTGGGCAATTGCATAAATTCCCTGGCAATACAAGTCTATAGCTGTTCTGAGGGCCCTGAGTCAAGTGTTTTGTAGGGGCTAGAAAGGCAGAGATGAATAAAACATGGCTCTAGAGCCACCCAGAGTAATGGGAGAGACAGATATATTGACCACAAAGCATAATATTAAGCAAGGCAGTTGGTGATGAATTGGTCTACATCCATGTGACATAAAAATAAGTCGGACAGAGCAGGCACCATAGCTCATGCTTGTAGTCCCAGAACTTTGGGAGGCCAAGGCAGGCAGATCGCTGGAACCCAGGAGTTTGAGATCAGCCTGGGCAACATGGCGAAACCCCGTCTCTAGAAAAACACAAATTTGCCAGGCGTGGTATATGTCTGTGGTCCCAGCTACTCAGGAGGCTGAGGTGGGAGAATCACTTTAGTCCAGGAGGCAGAGGTTGCAGTGAGCCGAGATCCCAACACTGCACTGCATCTTGGTGACAGAGTGAGACTCTGCTTCAAAAAAAAGAAAAGGAAGAGGAAGGAAAGAAGGAAGGAAGGAAGGAAGGAAGGAAGGAAGGAAGGAAGGAAGGAAGGAAGGAAGGAAGGAAGGAAGGAAGGAAGGAAGGAAGGAAGGAAAAGGGAAAAGGAAAGGGAAAGAGAAAGGTCAGAAAGACCCAGAATGCAACTCCAGACTTCCTCATCCCACCTGATGGTCTTTGAACCAGTTATATCGTTCCCTGGAAATTCCATTTCCCGGATCTAAGAAGTAGAGCCCTCATTTCTATGAAGATCCACAAGGCAAGGAGTGGGGCAGTGCGGCTCACAGGGAAAGAAAGGCCCAGGGCACTGTTCTGAAGCCGCCTGAGGGTATGCACCTTGGGTGGATTTCTAGAATCCCTATTGAGATTTGCACCATCTAAGTAAAATGAATCTGAAGAGGTCATCTGGAGATAAAACTATCCCTATGTTTGGCCCAAGGTCAGTGCTGAACAAATGGGAAAGTAAGCAAGAGAATGAATGGGGTAAATAGCAGAAGTGATTCAGGACTGACTCATCTCTCAGCAAAATCTCCAGTTGAACCCCTGAGAATAAAGATTTTATTTATTTATTTATTTGTTTGTTTAACAAACATATTGCACTTAATTTGTGCCAGGCATTATTCTCAGTGCTTCACCTAAAAAAAACAGTTTAATATTCACTATAATCGAAGGAAGTATTAATATTATCTCCATTTTACAGATAAGAAACCTAAACAGAGAGGTTTAGTACCTTGGACAATGTCACACAGCTAAAAAGTAGCCAAGACAGTTTTTGAATACAGGCATTGTGGCTCTGGGAATCCACATTGCTTCTCTATTAAGGAGGCTAAAAGGTCATCTGAAGCCTCAAGGAGCCTGGTACCAGTCACACCCATCTACAGCAGTCAGCTCAGGCGGGAAGCTGCTAAGGTGGCGTTCAGAGCCCAGGTGTGGTCCTCAGCCTCTGCCTTGATTCAAGAAGCCCAGTTTAAGGGCCTCCCCATCCACCCCCAAGGATATTATCAGGTGCCCCCAAGCCCAGAGGCCTCAATTCTTCTACCCAGATCTGTGAAGTGTCCTTGGGTCTGTGGTGGCACTGGCCACCCCAGGTCCTCCTAGAAAGGGTCCCTGTCACGCTCCTCCAGTGGCCAAGGTCTGTCCTTGTGCCAAATGCAGCTGATCCGTAGTAGCTGCCTGCAATATTGAATGGAAAAGAACTTGGGGTCACATCTGGGCTCACCAGGAAAGACACGGTGGTCCATCAGTGATGTCCCCAAGGGCGTAGGAAACAGGTTATCGGCCACTGGCCTAGCATCTCACTCAAGCCTATGGCTGATGCTCACAGCCCTCTGCCCAAGCTGGGCTGGGTGTTTTCTTTCTGTAACCTTCAGGCTGTTCTGCTACTACCTCAGTTAGGACTCTTCTGATTGCAAGTGTCAGAAATCCAGCTCTACCTGAACACGCAAAAAAGGAGAAATAACTTACTTAACTGAATTTTGCAGGGGCAGATTTCTCAACCTTTCCATCTCTCATGTATGCTTTCTTCTGGAACAACTTCATTCTCATGCAGATTCCCCTCTCAGGATAGCAAATATGGCAAAAAATGGCTACCAGGACTGACAAGCTGGTCTTTCAGCTATAGTTTCAAGGGAAGCTCCAGAGTTGAGTCTCATTGGCTTAAGTTGGATCACATGACCTCCCCTAAGCCAATCATTGTGGCCAGGGGATGTTCCAGAGGGCCAGGCCTGCGTCCCAGGTTGGCTCCTGTAATGAAATGGGGAGATGGGAATGGAGATTAATCTCACTTGCCATCTAGCAACCTATGGTGGAAAAGGGCTGGCTCTCCAAAGGAAACTTGGGATGCTTTTCTCAGCATTTTAAACACCTTAAAACCGCATTTTAAGAAGGTTTTTCTGGGAAAATGTTTACGGGATGGATTAGAGCATTGACTGTGTACTATGCCAACAAGCCGGTCTTGGCTCCTGTTCCCTGGTTTGTGTTTATAGACTTCAGTCCTGGGAAGATGGATTCTTTCCTGACTGTCTTGATCATTCACATCAGAAGACTTCTGTTCCTTGGGATTTTATTTTTTAATTATGGGAAATTTTCAGATATAATCAAAAGTGTTGAAAATAATCCGTGTCTGTTCCTCAGCTTCAACAATGATTAACTCAGGGCCAATTTTGTTTCATCTATAGCCCCGCCCATCCCCACCCCACCCTGGATTACTTTGAAGCTCATCCAGACATCATATGTCTTTAAGATGCTCAGATTGCAAGGTCCTACAAGAGCTAGAGATTCCATTCTCCCTGAGAAGAAAGGAATCTAGCCTGTTATTATACGTCACTTAGCAGAGGAGAGTCTTGTCTTTCCTCCTCCACAAACATGGCCCAACTCTCCTTACTTGATATTATACTTTGAATCTTTATGAGTGGAAAATTGCACTCTGTTTATTCTTGTCTGGAAGTGCTCAGCTGGAGTGATTGCAATGTTATCTCCCTGGGCATCCCCATTGTCCTCATCCTGCTGTTGTCCCCGACCCCATTTCAACCCACTTTGCCTGTAGCCTTGTTTTACGACCTGCTCCCTGCCTCCTGTTACCTGATTTCTAGGGTCCCTTTCCCCATTTTCCTAGCGTTCTAACATATACATGGTCCAGAGAACAACAATAGCCTGAAAAAACTCTATTTCCCATTTTATAATCCCAACACAGAGCGATCTGTCTCCCCTGCACCTTAACAGCCTACAAATGGCTGCAGATACACGCATCAAAGAGCCATTCGGCTGCTCACGTGAACAGACTTCCCTTGCGCTTCCAAACATCATGTTGTCTCTGCCACAGCAATACTCCTTGAATAGCTAATAAATGCAAAAGAAAGTTTGGGAGGAAAAAAAAGTTACAGAAAAATTATTATTATTACTTAAAGAGCCACAGAAAGATAGCAAGGTTCTTCTAAAGTTACAACACCATCGTTAGCAGCTGCAGGGTACATGAAAGCCAGGGGCCGGGGGAGGGAAGATAGGGCATATTTCAAAGCTGACTGCTGCAGTAACAAAATGCGAAGGGGGTGTTGTGTGGAATACGCCAAGTGTTTGAAGTGGACAAGGTTTCTAGCATGTTGCCTTGATGCCTATACATACTTAATAACAGATGTTTGGTCTCTCTAGGCAGATAATTGTCCTTCTGTAAGGTTGACTTGACCTGCCTGAACGGTCCAGCTTTGAGCGCTGCAGCAGTAACAAATGATCCTAGCTTCTCTCTTTTTTACTAGGGGAGATGCTCAGCCACGCTTCCTTTTAAGCACATAATTACTCGGCAGCAACTGAAGGCCATACATTCCCCTCTCCTAATGGCCATGGAGCCATTCGGTCATAATTTATGGGGACAGGGTTCAAAGTTTTAATAATATTTGGATAATATCATTGCCCACACGTCGGGGGCGTCGTGATGAATAGAAGGAGAGTGGGCTTATTTCGATTCCATGCATGACAGTGAGGACGTTAACGACTGGGTGCCCGGCGTGGCCTTTATGGAAACTGCCACCAGGCCATCAGCTCATGAATTATAGATCTGGGCATGAAGGATCACATAGGGACGTTGTTCATGAGGAACTGTCCTGTTAGCGCCTCTTCCTTATGCAGATAAATGAATTGCAGGGAATACCAAAACGGCGTAAATAAGCCCTTAGTGGATAACATATTAGAACATCAACATAAAAAACCCAGTGCTGGGGCCTGCTTGGGGATATTTATGTTTATACTCTCTGCTCAAGTGGCTCCCTGATTTTTTGGCTTCTTACTGCTCACCTCATAATTCCAACCTGCTAACGGCACCTCTGGGCATGTTTCTCAGATGCTCTGTGGTGCCTGTTGACATTTGTACACAAGTTTGCTCAGAGAAGTGCTTTTGGTTGGGCAGATGGGTAAAGACTCATCAAATTCAAAACAGACCTAGTTAGCATTGTCTTAGTGACATGGTGGGGTGTCCCTAAAACGGAGGCCAGACACTGGCAGGTGCTAGTGGAAAAAGAAGGGGCAACTATGTCCCCAAAAGTAGAAAGAAGGGAGACGTTCTCAGCCAGAAACCAGATAGAAAAGAGCCTTGGAGAATATCGAGTTCAACCACACTACTCCCAAAAAGCAGGTGGCAAAATTGAGGTTCAGAGGAGAGCAGGGACTCCCCCTAAATTATAAAACTTTGTTGCCAAGCCAAGATTCCTCACTCCCAAGTGTGGCCCCAGGCTGCCTTATCTGGCCTGAGTTTTCTCTCCCCAAAACGTAAACATTCAACACCAGCCCCAAATGATAGTGTTAAGACTAAAACAATGTTTGCCAACTTCCTCCTGTTAATCTAGACTGACTCACTCTGAACTTTGACAAGGTTCGCGTGCCGTGAGCAATCGTTGAACTTACACACTCGATATCCATTTAATCTGAAGGATTTATTTGGAAAGAACAGCAATTATAGCTGCACCTCAGAATAACTAGGAAACGGCGCATTTAAATCTCTTTAAATAGCTTGCAGGAGTTCTAAATAGCTCCCCCACGCCCAGGTTCTGATCTGGAGTTCTCATTTGCCTGGGCCGTTTACAGAGCCCAGGAGTGGTTTGGAGCAGGTTTCAAACGTGGAGGTTTGTTTCTCTACTGGGAGGCGCTTTATGTGGGGGGTTTTCTGTTTTCTGACACATCTAGAGATGTGTTCTTTTTTTATCTTGCCAGGAGAAAGAAGGTAACCATGTTCTGCTGAATAAAGGCCAAGAACATTTACCCAGTTATAATTTTTTTAATAATCATACAAAAAATTAACTTTTGGGGATCACAGCTTTATGAAATTTAAGACATATATAGAACCATGTAACTACCATCACAATCAGGATACAGAACAATTCCATCACCTCCAAATCTCCCATTAAAAAGTAAAATCCCAGCCAGGGATGGGAGCTCATGCCTGTCATCCTAACATTTTGGGAGGCTGAGGTGGGAGGATTGCTTGAGCCCAGGAGTTCGAGACCAGTATGGGCAACAAAGCAAGACCCCCATGTCTACAAAAATAAAATATTTAGCCAGGCATGGTGGTGCACACCTGTAATTCCAACTACTCAAGAGGCTGAGGTGGGAGGATGGCTTGAGCTCAGGACTTTGAGGCTGCAGTGGATGATGATCACACCACTGCACTCCAGCCTGGGCGACAGAGAGGGCTTGAGCTCAGGACTTTGAGGCTGCAGTGGATGATGATCACACCACTGCACTCCAGCCTGGGCGACAGAGAGACCCTGTCCACTCCCAAAAAAAGTCAAACCTTCCCTTGATCCCTAACCCCTAATCCCCACTGATCTGTTCTCCATCACAATAACTCTGTTTTTTGGGAGTGTTGTATAAATGGGTTTATACAGTATGTCACCTTTTGAGACTGGCTTCTTTCACTCAGCATAGTGCCTTCGAGATCCATTCAAGCCCTTGTCTGTATCTACAGTTCAGTCCTCTTTGTTGCTGAGTCATATTCCATCACAGAGCTCAGACCTCGAGTCAGGCATCACCAGGCACTTACGGGATGAGGACAGTGGCTAATGGCTGTGATATGTGTGCTGTGTGTACCACACTCTGTCCTGGTGTTTTACTGTACTAACTCATGTAACCTCTCAACAACCTAGTGGGGTGACTACTAGCATGTTATCCATTTTGCATTAGGAAATTAAACCATAAAGAGGCTACATAACTTGCCCAAGGTCACACAACTGGTAAGTCAGGAACCACCTATAAGGTTAGAACCTGCCAACCCTTGTGCTTCTTCATGGGACATCCTAATTATAAATATCTCTGGAAGGGAGAGGAGAAATGCCAATCCCCAGGGAGGTGTAAATGGCTGACAACACCACCTTGCCGAGAGCAGGCTGTGCCAGGGTTTGAGAAGGACAGCTGACATGATCAGGAGGAAAAGAAGGAAAGGGGCCCCGGGATCCCACTACCACATGCCACAGAGTGTGCACCCAGATACTCACACACACCCCAAAGGGAAAGGGAGGGAAGCAGGGGAAGGCAGCACTTCACATAAATGTAGTGGCTAACAAATAGGAAACATCCTGGCCTCTGCCCATCCTACTAAGTCTCAGGGGTTGAGAAAAGAACCAGATCTGAGAATTTCAAATTAATTGCCATGAATCCTGGAACTGTCAATCTCAGGCTTTCAACAGCGCGGTCATCAGCTGTCTTACCTAGTCTCCTTTGAAGCCTGAGATGTGGCTGCTGTCCTTGGAATCATAACAACCTAAAACATAAATGTGGAATTCCAGGAGTGATTTCACCCAGCATTGAGCCTGTGGGGAAACTGAGGCCTAGCAAGAGAATGGACTTGGCCAAAGGCACATAGCAAATCAGTAGCAGATCCGGAACTGTAACCCAGATCCCTTCCTCCATATATCCACCCATTCATTCATTCAACAACTGAATGTACCATGTGCCAAGCACTTTTCTGGAAGCTGGAGACAAAGGGTGATGAAGACACAGTACTTGCCTTCATGGAGTTATAGTTTTGGCAGGAGAAAGATATTAAACAAGTGATCACAAGCAAATAGATAATTTAAAGTCATAGGGAAGATTTTAAAATTTTCTCAAGACCCCTAGCAAGTATGTTTCCAACTCACCTCAGCTGCTTCTATTTCCTAAATCAACAAGATGAAGTTTCCTGTAGCAGTAAAAGCCTCCATGTGCCCTCTCAATAAGATCATGCAAAAAGGTGGTTATGTCGTTCTATAATATTTTAATCACAGGTGTTGAATGTTGGCTCTCCAAATACCACTAACAGTCTGTTGGTAAAGCAAAGCTGAATTGATTGGTCACTGCAATGAGGGAGAACACCACCTCAAAAGAGCTTTGGCAGTACTATGGTTTGGATGTTTGATGCCTCCAAACCTCATGGCAAAGTATGATCCTCACTGTGGGAGGTGTGGACTAATAGGAAGTGTTTGGGTCATGGGGTGGATCCTTCATAAACGGCTTCGTTCGCTTGTTGCAGCAAGAGTGAGTTCTCACTCTATTAGTTCCTGCAAGAACTTGTTAAAAAGAGCCTGGCATCTTCCCTCCTCCTCCCTATTTCTTTTGCTTCCTCTCTCACCGTGTGATCTCGGCACATGCCAGCTACCATTTACCTTCCACCGGAAGTAGAAACAGCCTGAGGTCCCCACCAGAAGAAGATGCTGGCACTGTGTTTCCTGTACAGCCTACAGAAGTGTGAGCCAGATAAATCTCTTTCCTTTGTAAATTACCCAGCCTCAGGTATTTCTTTACAGCAATGCAAACAGACTAAGACAGGCAGCATCTTAAATGGGGAAGGGCAAGGTTATTTTTACTGAGATTCTCTAGTCTGGTTTAAAGAGTATTTTCAAAGGGAGGAGGCGTTGGTTAGAATCAGGTAAGTACCATGTTATGATAGGTTAGAATTGGCAGAAACAGTAAAGTGAGGGTTTTGAGGGGGATGCTTCAAAGAGTCTTAGAGGGTAAAGCATTGAATGCTTTATATTGGAGAATTGATGGTTTTTTCAGGATATGCCGGTAATTAACTATAAAATTAGTTGACTAGGCAAGAATATTGCTGGAATAGTAAAGTTATGCTAATAAAAACAAAGGGATAGTAAAATCATGTTATTATAAAAGTAAGCCATGTGGGGTAGATGACTTAGGTTCCCATAGAAATGATGCCTGTTCATCCTAAGCTAGCCAATAGAAGCAATCATAGTAATAACATCTACCACTCTACGCCAATCAGCAAATGTTAGGAAGACATGAGGAAACCTATTTTACAGCTGCTGACTCTGAAGTGGAGAGGGGCCAAAATGTTTAGCCCAAGACCTCAACTTTGAAGCAGGAAAATCAGGATTAGAATGCAGGTCTGTCCTTCTCTGTCTCTGCTCTATTGCCACCCAGCCAAAGGGACAAAACAAAAGCAAAAACAAAAAAAAAAAACAAGAAGAAAAAATTACCCATGATCCCATTACCAATATTATTATTCTGCCCTGAATGGTCTCCTTTAGCTCAAGTCCACCTGGGGAATTTTGCCTCAGACTGAAAGGTTCAAAGATAAGATCTTCTCTGTAAAACTGCCAGCAAATCACCACCTCCTCCTCGTTCATCACCATCACTACCATCACCCCCATCACCTCCACCACCATCTCTACCTCTACCACCTCCACCTCCACCACCACTATCTTCATCACCATCTCCACCACCATCTTTACCTCCACCACCTCCATCACCATTTCCACTGCCACCACCACCACCTCAACCACCACCACCATCTCCATGACTGTCTTCACCTTTACCACTTCCACCACTACCCCCATCACCACCACCATCTCCATCACCATCTTTACCACCGCCTCTGCCTCCATCACCGCTACTGCCAGCATCTCCATTACTACCTTCACCATCATCACCACCACCTCACCTCTACAATCATTTTCACCTCCAACACCACTACCACTGCTGCCACCACTATCTCCATTATCATCTCCACCACCATCACCACCATCATTACCTCCTCCATCTCCACCACCAGCACTACCATCACCACCACCTCCACCACCATTCCACCACCATCACCACCACCTCCACCACCACCACCATCTCCACCACAATCTTTACGTCCACAACATTCACCACCACCACCATCTTTATCACCATCTCTACCACCATCTTCACCTCCACCACCACTACCACCATCTCCATTACCATCTCCACCACATCACCACCACCATCACCACCACATCCACCACCATCATCACTATCTCTATCACCATCTCCACCATCATCTTCACCTCACCCACCATTATCATCACCATCACCACCACCTCCAACACCACTACCACTACTGCCACCATCACTACCAACTATCTCTATCAGCATCTTTACCACCACCACCACCTCCACCATCATCACCACCTCTACCTCCACCACCACCACCATCACCATCACCATCACCATCACCTCCACCACCATCACCGTCTCCATCACCACCAACTCCATCTTCACCACTACCACCAGCACCACCATATCTACCACCATCTCCACCACCATCACAGCCACCTGCACTGGGGTGATCATGCCTTCTTTGTGACATTTCAGAAGGGCTATTGCAACATTCTCCAGGGGTCTTTGCAAGTTGTTTGTGCAAATTATCAGTGCTCTCACTAGACTGTGAGCTGCTTGAGGGTAGGGACCTCCTGATTTACCTCAGAGCCTCCAAGCAGTTTGCACATGGGCTGGCACAGAGCAAAAGCTCAGCCAGGATGTGTTCACTGAATGAGGGCACATGAGATTCTGGAAAACCCAGATTCCTGCAAAGCAGGCTGAGGCAGTGTTCTTGGCTCCCTCCACACCCCTACTGCCTCAGTATTTCTGGATGCCTTTGATCCCCATCTCCCACGCTGGTGTGGGCATGCCCCTCTTTCTGTGCCACCACACAAGCACTAAGTGGTTTAGAAGGTAGTTTCTGATGCACCAGTCTTGGGTAATAATAATACTGTTATTGTTACTATTATTATTTTGCCTGTCATTGTGCAGGGCCTGAGAAGTAAAGAGGTCAGGGCAGTGGTCCAGCTGAGGACAGCCTGCTCAGTAGACTCAACTTCATGGCAGCAGGTGCCAATTCACTCAATGCTCAAATACCAGTCTGCCAAATAAAGACCAAAAGTCAGTCAGTATTTGTTAAATGAAATGAGCTTTAATTCTAGACATTTACTTTTTATAGTTGTTCTGAAATTTCCGAGTGCATCAGAAGTCACCTAGAAGGCTTGTGAAAACCCAGATTGCTGGAAGACTCAGTAGGTCTGGGATAGGTCCACTGATTTGCATTTCTACTAACTTCTTATATGATGCTGATGCCACTGGTCCAGAGACCCCATCTGATACACCACTGCCCTCATGGGAGTGAGTGAGAAAGGCATAGGAATTGTGAATTGGGAAGACCAGGAAGTCCCTGTCCCATCTTCTCCCATCCTGTACCCCCACCTGGCATCAAGGCTTTCCTGGGCCATCAGGGCAAACGTGGGAGACCTCATCAAAGAGTCCAGCAGAAAGGCCTGGGCAGGGGCTTGGGCAGACCCTACCTGAGGAAGGGGGTGGATTCCCAGGTGGCCTCCTGTTTAGCCAACAAACAGAAGGGGCTAAATCCCCAACTGGACCTGCTTGTTTGAGTAAACACCTCACAGGGCCGCCTGTGTAAACACCCATTGTCTACAGGCAGATTAAGAGTGAGCAGGAGCTGGGCTTTTTTTCTTTCTTTTTTTTTTTTTTCCTTTCATTTTTTTTAAGCACTGAGAAAAGCCATTAAGGGATTAACACCCCGATTTATGAAAATGGAGGATGATAAAGGAACAATGGGGTGACAGCATTGTGTAAACGACATTGATTCATTTCAGAGACAGGGCTGTTAACTGGGAGAAATGGAGAAATAAATGGAACAATGAGGAGATGCTTTTACCAGCTTGTCATTAATTAGCCGAGAGTACAATTGTTTTATTGTCCTTTTTGAAAAATACAAAATTGGTAGGAAAATACAAGCACTGAGCAAATCGATTATTCTGTGTCACAGGCTGACATCTGCTTTTCCTTTTCTCCTGAAGCTTGCCTCCGGAAGTGGCTTCCTAAGGGAGGAAAAGAAATCTTCCCCCAGCAGGAGGATCTTGCAGGGTTTGGGAATAAAATGACCTTCCTGCCCAAGGATACCCCAAACTTCTTGGCACTGGAGGGCGGCCTCAAAACAGGAGAACCCCACTTCCATCCTCTTCTGGCCTCACCAGTGAGGGAGTGAGGGCCTGGGAGGTGGGAGGTGAGTGGGACCCCCCTGGGAGGCATCTTGCAGTAGGTGGTAGGAGACAAGGAGCTTGGGCAAAGGGAGATGAGCTTCTGGGGGCAGCAAGACTGACACAGTGGTCCCGTCCCTGCTGACAGCTCATCCAGCACCACTGTCCAGGTCTCCAGCAAGATTCCCTCTCTCCACTCATTTCATCTACAACCAGCAGCTGAAGTGCCTGCCCTAGGCCTGTGCTGGGATGCATTGAATGAAAAGGCTTCTCCAGGCAGAGAAAGTGAGCTCAGATCAGGGTGGGCGCCGTGACCACAGTGGACTTTCCAGAGTCGTGAGCAGTGCCAGTTCTGTCTCAGAGAAGGACACATTTCTGGATTGATGGGTGTTGAAATAAGGTTTTGCTGGATCCAAGAGGACTCCGGTTAGGGTGAACTGGAGAGGAAATGCATGGCGTGGGCTTAGGGCCATGGAGACACATGCGGTGGACGCAGAGCATGTCTAGGGGGAATTTTGACGGAGTAAAGAAGGCCAGGCATGTACAGGCTGGATTATCCCCACCCAGCCGCCCAAACAGAGATGCAGCTAGGAAGAGGAGAGATGCTGCTTGAACCCAAGTTCACCCCTCTATTTGTAAGGGCGGTTTGCAAATCCAAACATCCATGTTTGGATTCTAACCTGTCAGAAGAGTTGGCCAACTGGGACTATTTCCAGAAAGAATCTGACAATCCCACAAACGGTTAATAGCACTTATAAAGAAAAGGAGCTCACAGAAACAGTATGCAAGGAAACTGTAAACAGCATTGCCATTGTCTTTGCCTTCTGTGACTACTGGTCATTGTTTGGTCTTTAATCTGCAGGCACTATAGATATAAATATAGCTGTCTTTATAGCATTGTATCTTTACAGCCCAAGATAAAACAATGCATCTTTATGTCTCTAATCTTTATATTTATATAAAGATATCTTTATTTGGAAAGATTAGATATGTATGTCTCACAGATTAACGTTGACTGAACATAGATTTTTATGCATTCATTTCCTACATTCAACGTCTCCGATGTGCCAGGCACTGCTCTAGTGCTGGGTATAGAGCAGAGAACAAACGAGAACCCCGGCCCCAGTCCCCATTTTCATTATCCAGAGAATTACATTGCCGGATGTAAGAGAAAAAACTCAACAAATGTGTACTAATAGAAATGGATTAGATGGTAATGAATGCCATGGAAAAAATGGAGCAGGTTTAGAGGGCAGAGAGTGGTAGGGGGTTCTGCTGTTTTCTATGGGGTGGTCAGGGAAGGTCTCACTGATAAGATGACAACTGAGCAAAGACCTGAGCTGGCAGCTGTGCAGGGGGCAAGCTGTTCCAGGCAGAGGGCACAGCAAGTGCAAAAGCCTGGAGGCAGGAACATACTTGGTGGGTTAGAAGCAGAGAAAGAGCCTAAGAGGCTGGGAGCAGTGGCTCACACCTGTAATCCCAGCACTTTGGGAGGCCAAGTGGGGTGGATTACTTGAGCTTAGGAATTCGAGACTGGCCTGGCCAACATGGCAAAACCCCATTTCTACTAAAAACACAAAAATTAGCCAGACGTGGTGGCGCACATCTGTAATCCCAGCTACTCAGGTTGGCTGAGGCAGGAGAATCCCTTGAACCCAGCAGGCAGAGGTTACAGTGAGCCAAGATTGTGCCACTGCACTCCAGCCTGGGTGACAGAGGGAGACCCTGTCTGGGAAAAAAAAAAAAAAAAAAAAGATCTGAAGAGGCAGGAACCGTGAGCAAAAGGCAACAAAGTCCAAGATGAGCTCTGAGAGGCACAGATAAAGGGTAGTGATCTGATCTACGAGTTAGCGTGATTGCTTTGGCTTTGGTGTGTAGAAAAGACCCAAGACGATGTGTACATTTCGTATCCTCAACCAGACCACACAGCTCAGTGCCCATAGGAGCGAGGCACATGAGAAAGGGAAGAGAGAGCTGGAGTCGGCCTGCTGGTCTAAAGGGGCAGGCAATGCTCAGCTCCTGCTGATGGTTGAGCTTGAGAGAGATGAGCATGGAGTGGTCGTGTCTTATCATCTTTAAAGCAAGTCTAGATTTTCAAGTGGACTATCCTTATTTTAAATCGTGTACAGTTAAACAAAGCATACTTTTGGCCAGATTCGCCCACAAGCTATTAGTTTATGCCTCCCTCTTATCAGGCAAGGAGAACTCACACAAGTCATACATCTTCTTGCCCTTTGTTATCTGGGTGCCAGAGAACTCGGGGATGAATTTAATTTTAAGGCATTGTAACTATACTGCATAAAATTTTCAGCAAAATCATCTCTCTTCTCCCAGTTCTCAGTTGAATATGATTTTTTTAAATGTCCAGTTAAAGGTTATGTGCTTTTTATTATAAGCAACCTTAAATTATGTTCAATTAGGAATAAACTCTAACAAAACTAAACCGTAAGAGAATAAATAGCTACTGTGATCACACTCTTTTGTAACCATTTATTGTTCAGGGAGAAAAAAGGCAAGTGTCTGCTTCTTTGATTCTCTATGAAGGTGTCTCTGGCTCAAGTCACTTGGAATCCACGCAAACCCTTTAGATAAGGGAGGAGATATCATTTGCCTCTCACATGCCAATTCTGATCAGTCGGAAGATACTGCTGAAAACATTTGTGTTAAGAAGGAATCTGAGGGCCGGGCGCGGTGGCTCAAGCCTGTAATCCCAGCACTTTGGGAGGCCGAGACGGGCGGATCACGAGGTCAGGAGATCGAGACCATCCTGGCTAACACGGTGAAACCCCGTCTCTACTAAAAAAATACAAAAAAAAAACTAGCCGGGCGCAGTGGCGGGCGCCTGTAGTCCCAGCTACTCCGGAGGCTGAGGCAGGAGAATGGCGTGAACCCGGGAGGCGGAGCTTGCAGTGAGCTGAGATCCGGCCACTGCACTCCAGCCTGGGCGGCAGAGCGAGACTCCGTCTCAAAAAAAAAAAAAAAAAAAAAAAAAAAAAAAAAAAAAAAAAAAAAAAGAAGGAATCTGAGGCTATCCTTACGTTAAGTAGGAGAGTGCAGGCTGGTCAACTAGGGATGTCTGCTGTCATTATAGATTAGGCATTTTTCCATGGTGAAGGGAGGACAATTCTAATAGAATTGCATGTAAAGGCCCAGGTGAAATCAGCCACCAATTGAGGGCTGAAAAACAGGGGCTTTGATTGGCCAAAAGTTAACAGCCCATACTAGTAACAGCCCTGGATTTGAACCCTGTTTGTCTTCTCCAAGTTGTATCAAGTTTGTCACATTTCTTAACCATTTTCAGCTTCATTTCCTCATCCGTAAAATGAGGATAATAGTTGTATCTTAAATCATAGGACAGATGGGATGATTAAAAGGAATAACCTTAACTCAACTGTAATAAGCATAGGCACTCAATCAATATCACCTGTTATATCTATTATTATCATTATTTTTCAGACTGCACCCCCCACCCCTGCCCATCACACCAGTCACTGTCTTTTAAATAAAAGTAAGGGATTTACTGGCTTATGGAACTGAGAGGTGCTCAGGTCAGAAATCTGGGTTCTGCAGTCACCTCAGCCTTAGGGTTTCAGAGGCAGCTCATGCCCTGTGTTTAAAGCCTGTCTCTGCCACTTTAGAGCTACAGGATCTTGAATGAATAACTCAGCTCTCTGGGCCTCAGTTTCCTTATCTGTTCATATGGGAGTGGTAACAACTTAGAATGACCTTATAGAACTTCTGTGAAGGTTAGATAAGGTAATATATATGAGTCATAACAGCACAGGGCATGTAACAAGAGCATAGAGTTGTTAGCTTTTACGATTGTGATTTTATAATAGATAGTTTGGGATAGTTATTCTTTTGGTTACACAGCTTATTAACTTCCTCCTTATTTGGAAGAAATTTTCCACTTTCTGAGTCTTGGGAGGAGCTGAGTCCACCTCCCTCAGCAGACGATAAAAATAGGGGATACCCATCTCCCCAGGATCCCTTGCAGCTGAAGCAGAGGCATGTGACTGTCTTCCACCAATCAGAAGCATCCAGCCCAGGTTACTCATTGGATCACTGTGGTACAAAAAGTTGGGGATTGCGTAGCATTCACGGAGCGGCAGTAGCCATTGCAGCAAGACCTAATCCTGGGGACAGCCATGGCACGGCTAGGAGAGAGGATAGGCACCTGACACATAGGAATGATGTCAACAGTGCCCTCACCAGACCTTCCTGTGAGACGACTAGGGCATCCCCCTGGCTGCGTGACCTCTCAGCCTGGCTCTCCAGCTCTCCTTGCAATGCAGTCAGCCACCCATACTCTTGAATTCATTTCTTTCCTGCTTAAGGCAGCCAGTGTCTTTTTCTGTTCCTGGCAGCTAAGAACATTCCCGATACAGTAAGGCAAGGCGGAAATCTTTTTCCAAGTTCTGGAAGGATTTGAGTTTTGATCCTGTTAAATTACTGACCTTATAAAGAAGCTTCTTCCACCATGACTAAGCCCAAGTGGCTTTGCAGTTGGCATCAACGGGTGTACCCCCCCACCCCTTACTGAGATGTCCACAGATCCATATGCACCCAAGGCCGTCACAAAGATCTTGAAATGTCTGCTTTGCCCAGCACTCACCACTCTAGGGTGCTGCCTGAACTCCCTAGGGAAGAGCAAGAACTGAGAGGAAGTGGTGGAGGAAAAGAGGAAAAGCAAGATGTTCCTGGCAGCGGTATGTTTACTCCACCAGAATCAAACACAAAGCTGTGTGAGAGCACAGAAGTCTGCCAAATGCAGCCTGAGCCCTTCCCTGAGAAAGCCCACCAGAGGAAGAGGAAGCCAAACCAGTTTCAAGGATTGAAGGTGTCGTTGGTAAATAAAAATCAACAGCTTTGGCTAACACTCACTTCTTCAGTTCCTTGCAGCTAAGGAGCTGGATACTGTCACCCAGGTTGGAGTACAGGGGCATGATCTCTGTTCACTGGAGCCTGGAGCCTGAATACTGACTGGCACAGACTAGGACCCACAGACATGTACAGATCACGAATCACCCTGCCTTTCGAGACTGCAAAACTGCCATGTGAAACTAGTGCTGAAGGAGTTGGAAGGGATGGATTCACTTATTAGCCACAGCGCCTAGGGTAGGCATCAGAATCACCTGAAAGTCCTGTGAAAATGCAGATGACAGGACCGCACCTTAGAGTTTCTGATTCAGAAGTTTCTGTTTTCCTTCTAGCGGGTTCTCAGGTGATGCTCACACTTTAAGAACCACTGGTGGCTGGATGCAGTGGCTCATGCCTGTAATCCCAACACTTCGGGAGACTGAGGTGGGATGATTGCTTGAGGCCAGGAGTTTGAGACCAGCCTGAGGAATGATCTTGTCTGCACTATATTTATTTACTTTTAATCTCTGGGCATGGTGGAGCACACCCTGTAGTCCCAGCTACTTGGAATGCTAAGGTAGGAGGGTCACTTGAGCCCAGGAGTTAAAGCCCAGCCTGGGCAACATAGCAAGGCCTCATCTTTACAAAAAAAATGTTTAAGAATCAACTAAGGCTGGGTGTGATGGCTCATGCCTGTAATCTCAGCACTTTGAGAGGCCAAGGTGGGCAGATCACATGAGTCCAGGAGTCCAAGAACAGGATGGCCAACATGGCAAAATGCCATCTCTACTAAAAAAATACAAAAATTAGCCAGATGTGGAGGTGCGTGCATGTAATCCCAGCTACTGGGGTGGCTGAGGCACGAGAATCACTTGAACTGAGGAGGCAGAGTTTGCAGTGAACAGAGATCACGCCCCTGTACTCCAACCTGGGTGACAGAGCAAGACCCTGTGGCAAAACCACAACAACAAAAATCAACTGAGCATGGTGACCTGCTTCTGTGGTTCCAGCTACTCAGGAGGCTAAGGCAGGAGGATTGCTTGAGCCCAAGAATTGAAGGCTGCAGTGGGCTGTGATTGTGCCACGGCACTCCAGCCTGGGTGACAAAGCAACACCCTACCTCAAGAAAAATGAAACAAACAAAAAAACCACATTGGCTTAAAATAAGCCATTTACAGTTTCTTCTGTAAAGTAGGAATAGTGACCCTGGCTCATGAGATGGCCTGAGCGTCAATTACATTTGTGGGTGTGAGAGTGCTATACACTGAATTGCACCATCAAAATGTGCGTTGTTCATAATAATGCTAATGCAAGTTTCTCAGCGTGAAGCTGGCGTGCAGCTGCATAATCACAAGTGACGCATTTATTGAACCTCTATGCTATGCTCAGCACTGCTGAGAATACAGTGAGTCCTTCCTTAATGTCACGGGTAGCTTCTCAGAAACCGAGACTTTAGGCAAACCGACACATAATGAGACAAATTTTACCACAGGCCAATTGATACAAACAAAAGTTACGTTCTTACAGCATATTCCTGTTCACACAAACATTGCCAAACTTCTAAATAAATGCTTCTAACATTAGTCATTTTAATAAATGTGAACTCTACATCCTTTTAAGAAAGATTGAAAAAGACAAGTAAGAAAATTATTTACCCAATTTTTGGTGCATCTGTGAGAGATGGCAGTTGTAGTGGTGGTGGGTTAAATTTAAAAAAAAATGTTTTCAAAACAGAAATTGTAAGGAGCGCCTCCTGCCACGGGGCAGTTAAAAAATCAAGCACAGATAACGAGGGCTTGCTGAGCATTTCCGTCCACAGCTTTTACTGTGTGCATTTGTAGGATTATTGTAGACTTTATGAATTTTTATTTTACAATAATTTGTCTTCGTTCATTCACTTCCCTTATTTTTTTCTTTTACTTTTTCTTTTTTTTTCTTTTTTTCTTTTTTTTTACTTTAAGTTCTGGGATACATGTGCAGAACGTGCAGGTTTGTAACATACGTATACACGTGCCATGGTGGTTTGCGGCACCTATAACCCGTCACCTAGGTTTTAAGCCCCACATGCATTAGCTATTTGTCCTAATGCTCTCCTTCCCCTTATCCAGCCCCCAAGCAGCCCCTGGTGTGTAATGTTCCCTCCCTGTGTCCATGTCTTCTCACTGTTCAACTCCCACTTATGAGTGAGAACATATGGTGTTTGGTTTTCTATTCCTGTATTAGTTTGCTGAGGATGATGGCTTCTAGCTTCATCCATGTCCCTTCAAAGGACATGATCTCATTTCTTTTTATGGCTGCATAGTATTCCATGGTGTGTACGTACCACATTTTCTTTATCCAGTCTATCATTGATGGGCTTTTGGGTTGGTTCCATGTCTTTGCTATTGTGAATAGTGCTGCAATCAGCATACATGTGCATGTATCTTTATAATGGAATGATTTGCATATACCCAGTAATGGGATTGCTGGGTCAAATGGTACTTCTGGTTCTAGATCCTTGAGGAATCACCATATTGTCTTCCACAATAGTTGAACTAATTTACATTCCCACCAACAATGAAAAGTATTCCTATTTCTCCACAACCTCGCCATAATCTGTTGTTTCTTGACTTTTTAATAATCACCATTCTGACTGGTATGAAATGGTATCTCACTGTGGCTTTGCTTTGCATTTCTGTAATGATCAGTGATGTTGAGCTTTTTTTCATATGTTTGTTGCCTGCATAAATTCTTCTTTTGAGAAGTGTCTGTTCATATCCTTTGCCCATTCTTTGATGGGGTCGTTTGTTTTTTTCTTGTAAATGTGTTTAAGTTCCTTGTAAATTCTAGATATTAGACCTTTGTCAGATGGGTAGCTTGCAAAAATTTTCTCCCATTCTGTAGGTTGCCTGTTTGCTTTGATGATAGTTTCTTTAGCTGTGCAGAGGCTCTTTAGTTTAATTAGATCCCATTTGTCAACCTTAGCTTCTGTTGCAATTGCTTTTGGTGATTTCATCATAAAGTCATGCCTATGTCCTGAATGGTATTGCCTAAGTTTTCTTCTAGAGTTTTTATGGTTTTGGATTTTACATTTAAGTCTTTAATCCATCTTGACTTAACTTTTGAATAAGATGTAAAGAAAGGGTCCAGTTTCAGTTTTCTGCATATGGCTAGCCAGTTTGCTCAGCACCATTTATTAAATAGGGAATCCTTTCCCCATTGCTTGTTTTTGTCAGGTTTGTTGAAGATTAGATGGTTATGGATGTGTGGTCTTGTTTCTGAAGTCTCTATTCTGTTCCATTGGTCTATATGTCTGCTTTGGTACCAGTACCATCCAGCCCCGCTTATTTATTCTGGTTCAGGGTTGTGGGTGGTAAGCATCCACATTGGCCAGGATGTCATCCCATTGCAGAGAGCACTCACTCATATACCCATACTCGCTCAAACTAGAACTGAGTAGACATGCCAACGAAACTCACATGCACAGCTTTGGGATGTGGGAGGAAACTGGAGTACCTGCAGAAAACCCATGCAGACATGGGGAACACGTGCAGACTCCACACAAATAGGGGCCCCTGAAGGAATCTATTTTTTTCCATCAAAGTTATAATGAAATTACATTGAACAGAATGATGCTATTGGAGGGCCTGCTGTACAAGAGAGCAGCTGAAATGATCCTCACCATCCCACAATGGCAGCTGCTCCCATTCATTTTCTCATTTTCCACTCAAGACAGTCCTTGGGTTTGGCAGCTCCATTTTACAGAAGGAAACTGTAGCTCTAAGTCATAAGGAGACTTCCAGTCCACCAGGCATGGACACTTTCTGGGGTGCCTGAGCATCTCCCAACACGCTCCCCACCCAGAGCTGCCTTCCCACCTTCAGGGGTTGCCTAGATGTCAACTTGGTGCTTTGCAACCCTGACATTCTGGCCAGAGGTGTTGGATCAGAGGTTGACTCCTGACCTGAGATGGTCCAATTAAATCTGCCTCCTGGAAATTTAGAATCACTGCTGAGAGACTGAGTCACCAAGTGTGGACCAGAGGATGCCAGGGTGAGAAGGGAGAACAATAAAGCCTGCAGCAGAAGCAGCAGACATGAGGACCAGCTGGTTGGAGCTTCTAAGTTCCTGTTTCCAGTCAGTTCCTGGGACCCCACTCCATCCCTGTCCTTGGATTCTCCTACATAATTTTTAAGATAGTTTAAAAGTAATATATATATTTATATATATGCATTGTTAAACATTTAAAAAGTTTAAAATGAAATAAATTCTTTAAAATATAAAATAAAGTTTTTGTTTTGTTTTGAGCTTTGCTATAAGTGAAAGAAAAGTTCTCAAGTGGCTTTATATAACACAGATGTTACTGAATGTCATTCATATTGTTGAAAAGTCCAGCAATAATTCTGTCTTTAGATAGGGCTGATTTGGTGGTTGAAATAATGTGATCAAGTACCTAGTTTCTTCCTCTCTCTCTCTCTCTCTCTCTCTCTCTCCCCCTCCCTCCCTTCTCCTCTCCTCTTTCATCTCTTCTCTCTCCTTCCTTTTGTGATGTAGAATTTATTCTCAGGAACCGAAGAGTTATTTGCAACTCTAGGCATTTCTGTGGTGCTAGCAAAATGGTTGTACCAGCTCCAGACCTCACACTATAACCCACATTATCCAAAGGAAGAGAGAGACTCCTTTCCAGTTGGTTTTGCAAAAGTCCTGGGATTCACTTTCATTCATCCAAACTAGGCTACTTGCCCAACTCTGAACCAATCACTGTGGACAAGGAGATAGGATACACTCTTTAGATTGAACCAATCAGGACTTTCCCTGAAGCAGAGGTGGAGTCTACCCCTCCCACATCATATGATTAAAGATGGGAGACAGAAACATTTCCCAAAGAATAATCAGGCATTTTTGGTGGGAGTAGAAGGCAAGGGATACACATCTCAAAAAACAACTAACACATGTGAACTATGTCTTATGGCTTTAATAAATGTTCCTTCTTTGATTAATCTTTCTTGAGTTAATTTTAAACTTTTCATTAATTTATTCTAAAACATTTCTGGGAAGCTCTTAGGAAACTCTTGCCCAATTTAAGTGGAGAAGAAGGAAATCCAAATCTCCCTCATTTGGGGTGATGAAGAGAGGTTTAGATAGCCTTGATTAAGATTCTTATCTCTGCACAAATTTAACAAAAATACAGTTATTAGGACCAACAGTAAGTTGCAAACAAGATCTAAAAGAATGGTACTAAGTAAAAGTATGAGAAGTAATAGAAAATATCTAAAATACCAATCCTATATATAATGCTTCATTAACTTATAATCCATTTCAATCAAGATTCTGTTGCCTGACTCATGTTGAAGGAATCTTGAGTCATTGTGACCAAAAAAAGGTTATTATGCTTTACTAGATAGATGCCTTTTATTTATATAAATATTTATATAAATATTGTCAGAGTGAAGGAAATCTTTCAAAATCTTACTTAATTTGTGAACCGTCACAAATGATTAAGCCACAAATAATGCTGTATAATCTGTGGGATGGCTGTACTTGCCTGGGAAGAAAATGCCAGAGACAATAGCTAAGCACTCTTTTAAGAATTGCTGAATTACCAGTGCACCCTGGCATAGGGGACAATATTGTATGGAGAATACAGACATGGAAAACTCAACTCAAAAAGTGATTTGAAAAAGGTAGTCTCTGAATGTGAAGATGTTTTTCACATTCAGATGTTTTCTGAATGTGAAGATAAAAAATGCCTTATCGATTTATTTCTCCTTTATGTTTGTACAAGAGGAGTATATATATTTATATATATATAATATATATATAAATACATGTCTAACTATAAGAATTCTTTGGAGAAACTTAATTTTAAAATTCTAATAATAGGAAAACATAACATGATATTTATTTGGGGGCTTTTTTCTTCCTTATGGTATATGAAATGATCACCTTACCTTGATAATATCCTAGATTTAATATAAACACATAATATAAATTATGAGACTTTAGTTCAAGTCTCTTAATACGGGAGTTCACATGATGCAACCCTACTGTATTATTATTTGCTATTGTTATTTTTAGCATCTATTGGCCACTCTCTTATACACCAGACACTATTTTCTTTTTATCCTCGTATGTATGCATCACAGTTGAAGTACAATGAGCCTTCTTGTTTAGCACATTCACTTGTCAAAATATTGCTTGTGGTTCTATCCAAAGGGGCAAATGCTTTTTTTTTTTGAGACAGAGTCTTGCACTATCGTCCGGGCTAGAGTGCAGTGGCATGATCTTAGCTCACTGCAAGCTCCGCCTCCTAGGTTCAAGTGACTCTCCTGCCTCAGCCTCCCAAGTAGCTAGGATTACAGGCACCTGCCACCATGCCCAGCTAATTTTTCATATTTTTAGTAGAGACAGGGTTTCACTATGTTGGCCAGGCTGGTCTCAAACGCTTGACCTCATGATCCACCCGCCTCGGCCTCCCAAATTGCTGGGATTACAGGTGTGAGCCACCACGCCTGGCTGGGGTAAGTGCATTTTTACAAATAATTTTACAACAGTACAAAAGCTACTATATTAAAACTTTTTCTGTGGTTGAATACCCTATTTCATCCTCCAAGAATCTAAGATCTATAAAAAAATATCCTAACAAAACCTAAAACCCATTATCATTTACTTACAGGCACTGACAACTCTCATGCAAAAGGGAGAACAGTTCAAATAAACTAATGCTTAGTGTTGTCCAATGAAGTATAAACAACATCTGAATAAATGAGTGGGCACATTTACTTCCTGCTCAGGTGTCAGTCCCTATTGGCTGTTCTTAACGCCTTTGGTGCCTCCACCCGGATGGGATTCATCAGTCAAGTTGCCTTACATTTCCGGCTGTTTCTAGAAAATTAATGCTAGAATTAATGCTAAAAACATGTTAAAGCATAATCGTGACTCTTGCAAATCTTTCCCCTTCGTGGCTGATCATTCCATTACGTCATAATTATCATAGAGCTATAGCGTAAATACATAGTTATTTCCAACTCTCCGTCCAGATGGTCGGTTACATGATAATTACAGTATGTTTGTACTTACTGGGTTTAATTACCAGATAATCAGGAAGAACATGCAAATTGCTAGGTTGTTGTAACACAGTACATTGAACCAAGTTAAACCTGTGTACTGCATATAAGTAAACAAGCTCTTACATGGGATTGTGCACTATAACCTGTGACAACAAGAAGGCCAGACGTTTGTTATAGGTCCATTGTGTGGGTTAGCATTACTCTGACTGAGCATGGATTAAGGTCCAGATTACAAGGAAATGTCATGGGAGAGACACTCATGCTGCCACACCTGACACAGGGACAATGGGAAACTGGCCACCGTAGTGGCTGAGCAAGGTGCCAGCTCTTGGCTCTAGAGTTTACTTCTTCCAACACAGTGCATTGCACAGTCACCTGCATGCATCTGTTCTCAGCCCAACCATGTACCCACCCAAGTGTTGGCAAAGAGAGATTGCAAACCATCTACCAAATAAACCTCTCCCAGAATAAAAGATTGCTCCAGGCTGGAGCAAATTTGTAGTTCCCTGGTATGTGCATTTTGCCACCAATGTGATGGCTAAGTCTTTTTCCCTCTTAATCGCATGAAAGGAAGCAGCCCAAATCAGCACTTCTGATTCCCCTGAGCAGTCCACTGTTGCACATTGCTTAGTTTCCTCTCTAACATACTTTCCTACTTTCCCCTTTCCAATTTCCACTTGGAAATAAATCCATATTGTTCTAAAGAAGCCAGCTTCACCCCTCACTTCTATGACCTTTGCAATTAGCATATTCCCTCCCCACTGGCTACAGCGATTGGTTTAAGTTCAGATTTAAGCCTCAAGCTGCTTAAGCCAGATCACAGTCTGGAAGTGCCAGGAGCAAGGTACTCTCTCCTCCTCCTTCAAAATGAATAATGAAGCTGAAGCCTCGAGGGCCACTGAAAGCCATCTTGCAAACCCAAGGAAGAAATTGGGTGTTTAATGACATCATTGAGCCATGGGATCCAGCTTTACCTGAAACCTGTATCTATGTTTTCCAATTACAAGAGTGAATAAATGACCTTTATTGTTTATGGCACCTGGAGTTGGGGTTTCTGTTATTTATAACCAGAAGCATAACAATTTATAAAGTTGCCAGATTTATCTGCCTGGCTTGCCACAGAAGATTCCTTATAGGCTTTTTTTCATGGCATCTTCTGTGCCACTACCTAGATATGAGCAGCCTTCATGCTTTGATCAATTCTAAAGCTTTCACGTTGATTGCTTTTCCTGCTTATCTGAGATAGCATCCCAGTGTCTGCCTATGGAAGCTGCAGCCTCATTCCTGGGGAAGGAGAAGCAGAGAAAGTATTCTTCACCCATGAATGGAGTAGGGTGGTGGTGAGGGACCCTCCAAGGTCCTACTCTTTTCTCTACAGAGAATTCTGGTGGTAGGACCCTGAGTCCAGCAAGGTGGAATATTACTTGGGGTTACTCAAGGACACAGGCCAGGATGGAAAGGGACCAAGGCCACTGACAGGAAGTAAACAGACTTCTACACCCAGAGGGCTAAGCAACAGCACAGTGGCAGGAGTGGAGAGGTGCCTTGGGACAGAGAGGCAGAGCGAGGTGTATGGGGTGGGTGAAGAACAAGCACCAGGTCACCCTGCCATCTTCCTCGAGTCAAATCTTGAAACAGCAGGTCAGGCTGGACATTCATTCATCCCACATACACTTAGCCAATGTCTAGTTTTGAGTGTCTGCAGTGGTCCCAGACATGGAGTTAAAGATAGATACAACCCATACGGCCTTTGCCTTCATCCTTCTTATCTAACAAGTGAGGTGGACAATTCAGCAAGCAATGACAATAAACATGGTTGTCACCAGGTGTTGTGGGGGAAGACAAGGAGAGAAACCAACCAAACTCAAGTTCAAGGACAACTTCCTGCAGGAAAAGACATTGACACCAAAACCTGAGTGATGGGAGGCCTTCAGCCAAAGAAGGACCGGAGAGAAAATGCCTCCAGCAGAGGTAAAGAGTTTGTGAAAGCCTGGAGTATGCCGATTTCTAGGAACAGGAAGGAGTTTGGTAAGGTTGGAGAGGGGATGGCCGGGAAGCAGATCTTCCAGGTGCTGAGGCAAACTGGGGCCAGATCTCCCAGGACCATGGGCGCCTAGCAAAGAGTTCCCATTTTCTCTCAAGGGCAGTTTTCAACAGGCAGGAATGACATGATCAGATTTGCCTTTTAGGGAGCCATTACTCATATTGTATTCCAAACACATAACTAAACTACTTTTCGAAGGTCTTCTTTGGGGAGATCAAGAAAAGGGGGGACAGTATCAATATACTGCCTAAACATATTTTCCTATAAACCCATGTGCCACCGAAGAGAATAAGCCGTGGGTTTCAGATACCCTTGTACTTCAATCGTCAGTCGCCTTTTCACAGCTGTTTGATGTTCAAGACGCCCTTGGAATACTTTCAATAAATCTTCTTAACTCTGTTTTTCCTTGAAGCAGGAAGCCTTGTCCTCAGCATGTGATTAGGCTGTAAAACCCGGCATTTTCCAGACTCTACTCATCAGGCATGATGGAGCTTCCAGCCTCCCAATACCCTGCCTTGCTCTGACCAGGATGGCCATGGCCCATGCGGATGCGTCAATAACTTCTTTTTCTGATACTTTGAAGCCTGAGAGGAATGTTAATTCGGGATGCTATCAGATTTTTTTTAAAAAGAGAGATGTACCTTGAGTTAGATGATCACAACTATGCACTCAGTTGGGTTCTTATGGACCAAGAAAGGCAGGAAATGAATTCTTATTTCCATGAGCTAGGTCACAGAAATATATCTGAAGTTTTATTGATACAGTCATCCTTTGTCTCCGACATTTCTCTGATTTTCTTTTTTTAATGTGACTCGTCATAATAATCAGAGAAGATTATCATTAAGAATAATGATCAGTAGCAGTGGTGACAATAATGGCCACCACTCACTGAGTGTACAGTGCGCTCAGTAGCTAAACACCTTAAGTACATTATCTCATTTAATCCTCACAATAACCTTGTGAAACAGGTAATATTATATTCCTATTTTACAGATGAGAAAACTGAGGCTCAGAAAGGCAAACAGGATCTAATACTGTAGGGAGGGTTTGAACTCCGACCATCTGACTACTACCCACAGCATACTTCGCCTGAGGGAAATCCCATCTATATGAATGGTTGGGAAGTCAGCTCCAGGCCCTCAGGTCTGCTAGCTTCTCTGATGCCCATATTGGGCACGTCTCTGTCTGCCTCTGTGTATTTCTCCCTGCTGAACTCCCTGCCTATAGCCACAGTACTGAGCCAAGAGAGGCACAATCACCTGGGCCAAGTTCTCATTAAAATGTGTGTGTGTTTGGGGGGCCTAATGATTATTTTCAGTCCTGGTTCCTGCTTATTTGGTGTGGGTTTTGCACGATTAATTAGGAGCCTAAATTAATGAGGAGGGAAACACGTGTCCAGCTGGTCCTCCCAGATGTTCCTGGAAACAAACTCTCCAATTTGCACAGCGTGACAGTGTAAACATGACTTAGGGAAGCCGTTCCGAGTTAGTTTAGTCCCCGACTCCACGGGCTGGGCGTCCATGCCTGGCCAGGTCTGCAATGATGTCTCAGATGTATTTCCTGATCCTTTTCTCCTTGGCTCTACCATGGGGCAGCCTCAGTTACACTTCCTCACCTGAACCCCAGAACAGGCAAGGACAGAAGAAGCCTAAACTTGGAGCAAAAGCTAGAGAAAGAGAAAGACAAGGAAAGAATAACAGTTCTTAATGGACAGATAGTAAGAAAAAAAAGTTCTCCAAAATTCAGCACCATGTGCATTTCATAGACATCTGCCAGTAGCCTAAGAATCCACTTTTCTTTCTCATCCCACCCCTGGTGTTCCTCTTGCCTTCATGATGAGAGAGACTGATTGATCCATCCCAGTTTTATCTTGTTTGGAGTGGTGACTGAATGAAAATACACTGGGATCTATCAGGGTCACCCAATATGTCTCTCCATGATGGAGTCAAATAGCATCAGGGAAACCTCCCCTTCTGCAGCCCCCACTTAAAGGAAAATGAAGGCAGTAAGCACCTTAAATAAATTATCTATTTTAATCTTCCTTGTGAGACAGATAATATTAATATTATATTCCTATTTTAAAGATAAGAAAACTGAGGCTCAGAGAGGTGAAGAGCAGCTAGTACCATAGGAGGGTGTGAACTCGGGTCATCTGACTCTAATACCCACAACACATTTGGCCCAGGGGAAATCCCATCTTTATGAATTATTAGGTCAGTTCCAGGTCTTGCTGGTCTGTCCGGCATTGTGTAAACATCTGTCTGTTTCTGTACATTTCTTCCTGGTTAGAGTCACAGTACTGATGTGGGCAATTCCTAGAAAGTCAACAGCAGATCCAGGTACTCTATATTGTCTCTCTCTCAATATATTGGACACTTACCCTATGCCAGTGATGGTCACTGGGGCCATGCAATGAATAAGGCAAGCATGATCTTCATCCTCAAGGAGTGTGTAATCTAGCTCTTCTAGCTTCATAGCTCACAAACCTGACCAAGGATATTAACATAGTCAAGAAACTCTCTTGGGTATATACATGCAATGATGTGTTATTCAGCCTTGAAAAGGAATGAAATTCGGACATATGCTGCAATATGGGTGGATCTTGAAAACATTACGCTAAGTGAAATAAGCAAGACACAAAAGGATGTCTACTCCATGATGCCGTTTATGTGAGGTACCTAGAATAGTCAAAGACACAGACGGAAAGTAGAATGATGGTTACTGGGGCTGGAGGAGAGGGTGAGCGGAGAGTGAGTATTTAATGGGTACAGAGTTTTAGTTTGGGATGATGAAAACGTTCTAAAGATGGATAGTGGTGATAGTTGCACAGTAATGTGAACATAATACCATTGAATTTTACACTTAAAAATGGTTAAAATTATACATTTTATGTTTTGTATTTTTACAATTTTTTTTTAAAAAAAAAAGGAAAAGAAAGCCCCCTTGGAACCTGCTAGACGAAAGTTTCCTGGATGAATGGGGGAGTTGAGATCACCCTCTATAAGCAATTCTCCTCCAGGCGCGCCCCTGCTGCGATCCCCTTGTTCTAGCTGAATCATTGTTGGTCTTCACAAGATTCATTTTTAAATATTAAGAAAGTCATCCTGCACACTGGGAAAATGGATGTAAACAAGAGAGAAAGTTCCTGCCCTCAGGGGCTTGCATTTTAGAGGAGATCAGATAACAAGGAAATTGCAAACCTTACACCCCCCAACACACTCTGTTTTGGCCCTGTTTTATTTTTATCCTTAGTATTTAACACAATCAAACATAATACATTTTTGTTAATTAATCCTGTGTTCCTGTATCCTTCCATCCTTCCACTGATACCAAAGGGTATCAGGTGGGATTTCATTGTGGTTTGATTTGCATTTCCCTAATGATTAGTAATGTCTAGCATCTTTTTGTGGATTTGTTGGCCTTTGTATATCTTCTCTGGAGAAATGTCTATTCAAGTTCTTTGCCCACTTTTTAACTGGGTTATTTTGTTGTTGACAGGAGTTCTTTATATGTATTGGATGTTAATCCCTTATCACATACATATATTATTTGAAAGTATTTTCTCTGATTCTGTGGGTTGTCTTTTTATTCTGTTGATAGCGTTCTTTGATGCACAAGTTTTAATTTTGATGAAGTCCTATTTATCTATTTTTAATTTTGTTGTCTGTACTTCTGGCATCATATCAAATAAATTACTGCTAAATCCAATATTCGTAAGCCTTTCCACCATATTTTCTTCTAAGAGTTTTACAGTTTTAGCTCTTACATTTAGGTCTTTGATCTATTTTGAATTAATTGATTTTATTTTGTTGATGTTATGGGTGTAATCCTGAACTCAGAATAATACCAGCACATAACAATCATCACAATATATGTACCATGAATAGAAGTTAACCAAAAATGGAGGATAATTTTTTAATTTGTGATAAAATTTTTTAATTTGTGATAAAAGTTTGTGATAAATTTCTTAAAGAAAATAAATGGGGTTCTGTGGTGAACCAGTGAAAAAATACTTGTAGAAAGAAAGGTAAAGTAACTTGAGGTGTGTGATTTTTAAGTTAGTACATCAGGTAAGTTTTTTTAAAAAAAAAAAATAAGATAATATTTGAATTGACACCTGAAAGACAAGAAGATGTCCATGGAGTCGTCTGGAAGAAGAGTATTCCAGGCAGGGGAAACAGCAAATGCAAACACTCTGAGGCAGGAAAAATCTTCATGTGTTGGGGGAACAGAAAAAACCAATGTGGCTGAAGGACAGTGCATGAAAGAGGGAGTGGTTTCAGGTGAGGTTAGCAAGGTCAGCAGTGACCAGATCCTGGAGGATCTCACAGTCCATGTAAGAAAACTGGATTTTATTCTTAGTGTGATGAGAAGCCACTGAAGCATTTTTTTTTCTTTGTAAGATTGTTTAGCTTTTAAAATTATGGTAAAATACACATAACACAGGACTTACTATCCTAATCCTTTTTAAGTGTACAATGCAGTGATAAGTATATTCACATTATTATACAACCATCGCCACTATCCATCTCTAGAATTTTTTCATCACCCCAACCTGAAACACTGTTTCCATTAAACAACAACTCCCCATTCTTCATCCTTACCAACCACCATCTACTTTCTGTCCATGAATCTGACTACTCTCGGTAAGTCAAGTAAGTGGAATCGTATGGTATGTATCCTTTGTGACTGGCTTATTTCACTTAGCCTAATGTATTCAGGGTTCATCCATGTTACAGTATATGTCAGAATTTCCTTCCTTTTTAAGGTTAAATAATATTTTGTTGTGTGTATATATCACATTTTGTTTATCCACTCATCCATGATAGACATTTGGGTTATTTCTTTCCTTTGGCTATTGTGAATAATGTTGTTATGAACAGGGTTATACAAATATCTCTTTCAGACCCTGCTTTCAATTATTTTTGGCATATACTCAGAAGTGGAATTGCTGGATCATATGGTAATTCTATGCTTAATATTTTTAGGAACCAATGTAATGTTTTCCACAGTGGATGGATTTTACATTCCTGCCAGCAATGCAGAGAAAGTCTCACTTCTCTACTTCCTCCCTAACACTGGGTATTTTCTGTGTATTTTTTTTTATAATAGCCATCCCAAAGTGTATCAGGTGGGATCTAATTGTGATTTTGATTTGCATTTCCCTAATGATTAGTAATGTCTAGTATCTTCTTGTGGGCTTACTGGCCTTTGTATATCTTCTCTGGAGAAATGTCTATTCAAGTTCTTTGCTCACTTTTTAACTGGGTTATTTTGTTGTTGATAGGAGTTCTTTATATGTACTGGATGTTGAATATATATATTATTATATATAATATATAATATATATTATTTTATATATATATATAATTTCAAAGTGTTTTCTCTGATTCTGTGGATTGCCTTTTTATTCTGTTGATAGTCTTCTTTAATGCACAAGTCTTAATTTTGATGAAGCCCAAATTATCTATTGTTAATTTTGTTGCCTGTGCTTTTGGTATTATATCAAAGAAGTTATTGCCAAACCCAATATTCTTAAGCCTTTTCCCCATATTTTCTTTCAATAGTTTTACAGTTTTAGCTCTTACATTTAGGTCTTTGATACATTTTGAGTTAATTTTTGTATATGATGTAAAGGAAAACTCCAACTTCATTCTTTTGCATGTGGATGTCCGGTTTTTCTAGCACCATTTGTTAAAAATACGAAGTCCTTTTCCCATTGACTTTTCTTAGCACCCTTGACAGAAATCACTTGATCATACATGCCAGGGTCTATTTCTGGACTCTCTGCTCTATTCCATTGGTCTATATGTCTGTCTTTATGCCACTACAACACTGTTTTGATTACTGAAGCTTTGTAGTAAGTTTTGAAATCAGGACATAGGAGTTCTCCAGCTTTGTTCTCTTTAAAGGTTGTTTTAATTGTTCAGAATACCTCCAGGTTTCATATGAATTTTAGAATGGGTTTTTCTATTTCTGAAAAAAAAAACCAAGGTTGAAATTTTGGTAGGGATAACACTGGAACTCTAGATTACTTTAGGTAGTATTGACAGCTTAATAATATTAGGTCTTAAAATTCATAAACATGGGCTATATTTCTATTTATTTATGTTTTAACTTCTTTCAACAATGTTTTGTGGTTTTATGTCTTTCACCTCCTTATTTAATACCTTTGTATTTTATTGTTTTTGATGCTACTATAAATGGAATTGTTTTCAGAATTTCTTTTCAGATATTCAATGTTAGTTTATAGAAATGCAGCTAATTATTTGTGTTCACTTTGTATTTTGCTATTTTGCTGAATTTACTTGTTAACGCTAACAGTTCTTACGGATTTTTTCTGTTTTCTACATATAAAATCCTGGTAGCTACAAATAGGAATAAATTCTTTTATTCCTGTCCAGTTTGGGTATCTTTTCTATCTTTTTCTTGCCTAATTGCCCTGGCTAGAAGTTTCAGTACTATGTTGAATAGAAGTGGTAAAAGTGGGCACCCTTGTCTTGTTCCTGATTTACAAGAAAAGTGTTTCATTTTTCACCATTGAGTATAATGTCAACTGTGGGTTTTTCATATATGGCCTTTATTATGTTGAGTAGTTTGTTGAGTGTTTTTTATCATGAAAGGGTGCTTAATTTTGTCAAATGCTTTTTCTGTATCAATTAATATGATAGTGTGGTTTATTTCTCTTCATTCTGTTAATGTGGTATATTATATAAGTGGATTTTCATATGTTGAACCCCTCTTCATTCGAGGAATAAACCCCATTTATTGGTGTGTGTGTATAAATATAGATATAGATATAGATATATATCTCCTTTTAATATGCTGTTGAATTGTGTTTGCTAGTCTTTTGTTGAATATTTTTGCATCAATAGTCATAAAGGATATGGATCTGTAGTTTTCTTATAATTTTTTTGGTCTGGCCTCATTTTTATCAGTGTAATGATGGCTTCATTGAATGAGCTAGTGGGTGTCCTTCCTCTTCAAATTTTTGGGAGAATTTGAAAAGGAATGGTATAAATTCATCTTTACATGTTTGATAGAAGCCAGCAGTTGAAGTCTTTTGCATTCCCCAGTTGAAGTCATTTGCAAAGTCAGGGCTTTTCTTTTAGGGGAGGTTTTTTATTCTTAATTCAATCTCTTCATTCGCTGTAGGTCTATACAGATTTTCCATTTATTCATGATTCAGTCTTCGTAGGTTGTGTTTTTGTAGGAATTTGGAATGTGTCCATTTTATCTAGGTTAACCCATTTGGCATACAATTATAGTATTTTTAATTTTTATAAAATCAATAGTAATACATCTAGTTTCATTTTTGATTTTAGTAACTTTTCTCTTTTCTCCTTAGTCAATCTAGCAAAATGCTTGTCAATTTTGTTAGTTTTTTTCAAAGAACTAATTTGGTTTCATTGATTCTTTTTCTACTTTGTCTGATATTAATATAACCACCTCAGTTCATTTTTGGTTGCTATGGACATGAAGTATCTTTTTCCATCCTTTCACTTTCAGTCTATTTGTGATCAAAAGTGAGTCTCTTGTAAGCAGCATATAATTGGATCTTTTTAAAAATCCATTCTTCCAATCTATGCCTTTGATTTATGAGTTTAATCCATTTACATTTAAAGTAATTACTGAGGCTGGGTGTGGTGGATCACACCTGTAATCCCAACAGGTTTATAGGTTTGGGAGGCCAACAGGTTTGGAAGGCCAAGGTAGGCAGATTGCTTGAGCTCTGGAGTTTGAGACCAGCCTGAGCAACATGGTGAAACCTTGTCTCTTTTCAAAAAGAAAAAAAAAAAAAAGATAAGGTAATTCCTGATAAGAAAGGGCTTACTTTATGCCACTTTGTTATTTGCTTTCTCCATGTCTTATAGCCACTTGTCTTTCATTTATTTTCTTCTTTTTTCTCTTTTTCTTTTTTTCCATAGGGAGGAAGACTTTTTTCAGGACCATAGATACAGGCACCACTTCAGTAGAGTCTTGCAGTTGAAGAGAGAGATTGGGCTTCTTGCAGTTGAAGAGAGAGATTGGGCTGAACTCCAAATACAGCATGAGCCACTGGGAACTGAGAGCCAGGGCGTAGGGTGGGAGTCAGTTGATGAAGCTCATTTCATTCTTTAGAATCTTCTTTGTGGTTAATCGACTTTCTGTAGTAACACGTTTTGATTCCCTTCTTATTTCTTTTTAGGTATATTCTATAGATATTTTCTTTGTGGTTATCATGGAGATTATCCTTAACATCCTAAAATTATAACAATCTAGTTTGAGTTAACACCAGCTTGGCTTCAATTACATACAAAAATTCTACAGTTCTGTCACTGCTTTACTTTATGTTATTGATGTCATAAATTGCATCTTTATATATTGTATACTTATTAACATAGAATTATAATTATTTTATGTATGTCTTTTAAATCCCATAAAAAATTAAAAGTGGAATTATGAACCAAAATAACAATAATAGTTGTATTTTTGTTTGCCCATATATTTACCCTTACTAGAAATCTTTCTATTTTCATATGGCTTTTAGTTATTATCTAGAATTTTTTCATTTCAACCTGAAGGACTTCCATTAGCATTTCATGTAGGGCAGACCTATTGGTAATAACTTCTGTCAGCCTTTATCTGGAAATGTCTTAATTTGACCCTCATTTTTTTTTTTTTTTTTTGCAGTTGCAAGATTTAATATAGTGAAATAGAGTGAAAACAGAGCTCCCATACAAAGGGGATAGACCCAAAGAAGGTAGCTGTTGCCAGCTTGAATGCCTGGGTTTATATCCCAATCATTGTCCCTCCCGCTGTGCTCTCAGGCAACAGGTGATTGGCTGTTTCTTTACCTCTTGTTTTTGCCTAATTAGCATTTTAGTGAGCTCTCTTTACTATCTGATTGGTCGGGTGTGAGCTAAGTTGCAAGTTCCATGGTTAAAGGTGGAAGCGGTCACCTTCCCAGCTAGGCTTAGGGATTCTTAGTCGACCTGGGAAATCCAGCTAGTCCTGTCTCTCAGTACCCCCTCTAAATAGGAAAACCCAAGTGCTGTTGGGGAGCTTACCCTCATTTTTGGCGGATATTTTTGCCATTTTGATGTACAATTCTTGGTTAAGAGGTTTTTATCTTTCTTCAGCACTTTAGGTGTATCATTTCACTGCCTTCTGGCCTCCAAGTTTTCTGCTGAGAAATTGGTTAATAATTTTGTTAAGAATCCCTTGTACATGGAAAATCAATTTTTTTCTTGCTGTTTCAAGAATCTCTCTTTGTTTTTGTTTTTCAACAGTTTGATTATGTGTCTAGGTGTGGACCTCTTTGAGTTTATTCTACTTGGAATTCATTGAGCCTTTGACTGTGTATGTCCATTTATTTCCTCAAATTTGGAAAATGTTCAGTCATTATTTTTTTCAAATAAGCTCTCTTTGTTCCTTCCTCTCTCTCTTCTACTTTTAGGACTCCCATAATGCCTACGTTGATGTGCTTGATGGTGCTCCATAAGTCCCTTAGGTTCTGTTCACCTATCTTCATTATTTCTTTCTGCTTCTCAAACTCAGTAATTTCAAATGTCCTATCTTCAAGTTCACTGATTCTTTCTTCAGCCTGCTCAAGCCTGCTGTTAAGCCATCTAGTAATTTTTAAAATTTAGTTATTCTATTTTTCAGCTTCGAGTTTCTATTTGGCTCTCTTTTATAATTTCCTTCATTTTAATAATATTTTCTCTGTTTTTTGCATATAACTGTCCAGTTGTTTCACCACCATTTGTTAATAAGACTATACTTTCTTCACTGAATTGCCTTTACATCTTTCTTTTAGTTGTTCTTTTATTTATGGGTCTATTTCTGGGCTCTGTATTCTATTGCCTTCAACTATTTATCTACCTTCACATCAATATTATGCTTTCTTGATTACTGTAGCTTTCTAAGAAAGCTTGAAGTCAAGTAGTGTTAATTCTTCACTTTGTTCTTTTGCAAAGTTGTTTTGGCTTTTCTAGGCCCTTTGCATTTCCATGTAAATTTTTAAAATCAACTTGTCAGTTTTGCAAAACAAAGGGTTGCTAGAGTTTTTATTGGGATTGTATTAAATCTATATTTATAGATCTATAGATCAACTTGAAGAAAAGAATATTTAGACTTCTAACTCATGAATGTGGTATATTTCTCCATTTCTTTTTTTCTTGCTTGTTTTTTTCAATTTTTTTTATGAGATAGGGTCTTGCTCTGTTGCCTAGGTTGGAGTGCAGTACTACAATCGTGGCTCACTGACGACTTGACCTTCCAGGCTCAAGTGATTCTCTGGGCTCAGCCTTCCGATAACTTGGGATTACAGTCACAATTTCTCCAATTCTTTAAATCATTAATTTCTTTCAGCGATGCTTTGTAGTTTTCGGTATGTAGGTCTTTTATCAGATTGAACACTGAGATATTTTAAGCAGGAGATGGGCATGGTCAGAATACAGGGCTAAAAGAGGTCAAAAGTGAGAACAGGGAGGCATATTATGAGACTACCACATAGATCAAGCAAGTATTGATGGTGGCTTGAACCAGGATGGTGGCAGCGGAGACTGAAAAAAGAGCTGATTTGAGATTTAATTAGGTTGAATCATATGGAATTGACATTTTTTGTATGTCAAAGAAGGTATAAATTTGTCAACTTAATATGTTTCAATCTAATGTTTTGGAGCTAAGTCTGGACTTAGGATCTGCTAGTTGATTCAGTGCAGGGAGCTAATGACAAAAAAAGGGGAATGCTGACTTTTAGGTGCTTTGCTAAAGCAACTGAGTGGATGGTGATGCCATTTCTTGAGATTATGAAGAGTAAAGGGGAAGGAGCTGTGCAGCCCCATATTCTCCCTGCCTTTCTTTTTATTCCAAGTTTTTTTTTTTTCTTTCTTTCCCCCATCTTTACCATTTCAAGGGACACAATTATCACAGGCTACATGTTTACTTTTAAACATGCATTTTTCCCACCTGGCTCTTTGTCTGACATTTTAATGACTTTGCTGGCTTGGTTTTTCATGGAGAGGGCATACGGAGAGAATATATTTTCTGTGCACAGTTTGAGGTTCGTGTCTACTCCCTCAATGCTAATGCCATAGCAACATGCCCTTAACTTTTTATATCTTTGAGCCCAGCCCTCATCTGGAAGGGTCTGGGGCACATTTTCAAGCAATTTGGTGCCGATCATCATGAGACTCCTGAGTTTATGGAGGGAAGGCTAGAAACGTATGCTTGAGTTTATACTCAAATTACTATCCTAAATGACTCCATGGGGGGTTTCTTTTAGGGGTCACTGAGAGCCAGAGTGGAATGTTTTTCCTTCTTCACTTTATCCCAGGCCTTGGGGCACGAGAACCATAAATGCAGGTAATGTGTTTTATAGCCAGATTCTCTAGGTTCATTTTTTCACTTCTCTCCCCACCCCCAGTGATATCCATGAAACTCCACAGAGAGGCTACAGACTTATTTTGTTGCAGCCCCGTTTCTACAAAGGCTAAGAGATTTGGGTGACTGATCAACATAGCACAGTGCACCTAAGAAGCGTTGACACTTCCTGTTCTTGTCTCAGCCAGGCATGAGGGATGGCCCTTAAGCCCAATGGAGAGGTCCAAGATGAAAAGGGTTTATAAGGTAGTGAGCTCACTGTCACTGGAGGTGTTAAAGCAGTGCCCAGACAACCACTTGACAAAGGTGTTTGTAATGAAAATTTACGCATCCAACAGGAAATCAAACCACAATCCTTTAAGTTTCTTTACAACACAGACTTCTTTTCTGAAACTATGATATCCCTTCATTGCTTCAACACATATTTATTATCTACCATGGGGCTGGGAATTGCACCCTGAGGTACAACAGTGAACAAGATGGACATAGGCTCTGTGCTTCAAGAGTTTTCAGTCTAGTGAAAGTGACAATAATAAATAAGTAATAAATAAATGAGGTGATGAAAATAGTTGTGGCTACCAGGTATTTTACATGGGGTATTGCATAGGTGCTTCCTAACACTACACGATCAAACCACACTTTATAAATGATAAAATGCAAGCTCAGAAGTTTGCATAAATTGTCCAGGCTTACACAGCTGTTACCTGCTAAAGCTGCAGCAGCAGCTCAGGTCTTTGGGTCTCCAGGGTTCATACACTTAACTATGTCTCTGGTTAAGGTTCTTACAAGATCAAGCAAGCACTCAGGTCCTCAAGGCCCAGCTCTCCATGAACGCTACCCTCAATCTTACCTCAAGAAAGGTAAACAGTACAGGTCTCCCCTCCCCCGCTCCCGTCACCAAACATATTAGTCCTCAGAGGCCTTCAAATAAAAAACATCTCTCTGCCTTATGCAATTAACTATGCCAGCTCAAAAAAAATAATAAATTATAATAACATGTTTTACTTAAAACCTGAGGCTTGATACTTGCCAGATCTCCCACTGCCATTTTAAAAGTGAGGAGTGGGAAAGGAAAGGCAAGAGGGTTGATGAAAGCCCTACTGTGTGCTCTGCCCTGGAAGGGGGTAGGTTTGGGCAGCTGGAGTATGGTTCACAAATGAAATGAAGAATATGCTACCTGTCCTTCACAAACTTAAAATCTAATTGCAGAGACAAAAAAGAGATGAGCAGGAGGCAGGCAAAAAAGACCAAGGAAAAGACTAAAACATGGCATCTGAGCTATGCATTTTTCAAATCCTGGACCTCGCTGCATGTCTTTGGACAAGTCCCTTTGCCTGAGTCCTGATTTTTTTTTTCGTCTGTAACGATGTTTTCCAGTAGAACTTCTAGCGATGATGGAAATGTTCTATGTCTTCAGTGTCCAATAAGGTAGACACTAGTTATATGTGGCTTTTGAACTCATGAAATGTGATTCATGTGATTGAGTTCTAGATGGCTAATTTTACAAAATTTTAATTATTTTAAATTCAGCCACATGTGGCTAGTGACTAGGGTATTGAGCTACATAAATCTAGAAAGTGAGGAGTTAAGAGGCTTCATCTATTCCAAATAATATATTGAGAAATATATTAGAAATGTGCATTTTGCCTCTAGAATTGTCTTGAAATAATAGAAGTGGTGAAACATTTGGGTTGCAGAGACAGGAGCCACATCCCAGCTTTAACACGTCTAGTTGTGAGGCCCTGGACAAGTCCCTTAGCCTCTCAGCACCTCAGTTGCCTCATCTGTCAAGTGGAAATAGTAATAGTACCTATTTCACAGGGTTGTTGGAAGAACTAAATGGCATAATAAATGGAACTCACTGAGAATAGTTCTTGACACTTGGTAAAAGCTCAACAAATGTAGCTGCTTTTTAAAAATTATTGTTGTTATTATTATTAATGGGACTCAGCATTACCCAGCCTCCTGGAATCACACTTTGTTCCCCTAGCAACTCACTCTTCACCAGCGAGCCTTCGGGAACCTCTGAAAGCCATCTCCTTTATCTTAGTTGAAAACCTGGAAAGATGAGGATGAGAACCCAAGTCTACGGGACCCTCTGTATGCAAAGGACATTTACATTGGTATTGAGAGTCTCTTCCTTTCCAGCGCCTAGCAATACATGAAGAGACTTTAATGTTCTTATCAACTTCAGCACCCCTGAGACCTCTGCAGAAGGGATTAAGATTGTTCTTGGGTTTTCAGATTAAATGATAAGCGCAGATTGATAAGATAATGATTAGAGTGAAACATTCAGATATTTTTATCTGTAAGATTTTTTTCAGGCTGCTAATAAAAATTGGGATGCGCTTGACAATAAACACAGAATTTCCTTCTTTTTCTTTCTTTATTTCCAATGCCTTTAAGAAGGAAAAGAAAAAAATCATGCAAGGTATGGAAATCTGTTCTTAAGTTGCTTTAGATTCAATTCAGTGTAATGGTTACTATGGAATTTCTGTATATGGACAATGCCCTGATTAGTGACAGTGATGTCACCAACTCAGTTTGTACCCATGGCTAAGTGTCTTCTTCTTTGGGCTTCAGTTTCTCCATGAACGCAACAGAGATTGGGACTTGGGGTGGAAAGCGGTTCCTTAACAGCCTTTTCAGCTCTGAAAATTTAAGTTTTGACAGCACCCTTTCTTTTTGAATTGACAAGATGACTGAGTCAGAAAGGACTGATCATTAAGCAACATTCCCACTTTCCAAGCCTTGAAATTCACAGAATAGTAGTCAAAAACTCAAACACCTTCCATGGCCAAGCAGGTCACAGAAATGAATGAATTGGGCTGCATAGACACTATGGTGAACTGGAGAGCCTATAACTGTATCTAAAGGAGGCTGTGACTGTATCTCTGCAGGTGATGTTACCACATTTTGAGAACATTTATGGAAAGATCTTCAGCTTTTCCAAGGAATACCAGAAATATGTTTTGTTTTATTTTGTTTTTAATCCTCATTTTAAATGTTAACCCAAAGAAAACAAAAACAGAAACTGCAGACTAAGCAAAGATTAGTGTAGAATGAACACCATCCTCACCCCCGCCCCTCCAATACCAGGTGTAGATGGTGGAACCAAAAAGGCCTGCATCTGGGCCAATTCTTGAAAGGTGATTTTTAGAAGAAATCCAGATATCAGGCTGGTTCTTTGAATCTGACTCTTTCTGCTAAAAACCAATATGATGACCTTTGGCCAAAAAACAGTGAAGTCCAACCTGGACTGAAAACTAAAAGTAAACAAGAATCCTGCTGTTTTCCAGGAGCTGGCTCCTTTGTATCGAGAGTCGACTATTGCACTTCATCAACCTTCCAAGTAACTAAATCCCAAATTTCCTGGTTATCTTGAATTCCTGGGTGTCAATATCATTAAGAAGTTCCCGGCCGGGCGCGGTGGCTCAAGCCTGTAATCCCAGCACTTTGGGAGGCCGAGGCGGGTGGATCACAAGGTCAGGAGATCGAGACTATCCTGGCTAACATGCTGAAACCCCGTCTCTACTAAAAATACAAAAAACTAGCCGGGCGCGGTAGCGGGCGCCTGTAGTCCCAGCTACTTGGGAGGCTGAGGCGGGAGAATGGCGTGAACCCGGGGGGCGGAGCTTGCAGTGAGCCGAGATCGCGCCACTGCACTCCAGCCTGGGAGACACAGTGAGACTCCGTCTCAAAAAAAAAAAAAAAGAAGTTCCCACACTGAGTCATAGACTCACTTTCTCAGAATCGTTGGGAAACAAACATCCAAGGGGATGCTCAATTCCCATCTAAACCATCCTGCAAATGGAAGAAGCTGGGCTGCCTTTTACCCCCTACCAGAGCAGCCTGTCTATGTCCTCACAGCATTTATCACAATCCACGATTTGGAAATATTTTGGTTTCCTTGTTTATCATGTGCATCCTCAACCCCACTAAAATGGAAACTCCACAAGATTGGGGCCCATGCCTAACTTGTTCACAGGTATATCCCCAGCTCCTATAACAAAGTCTAGAACAGTAGGGCTCCAAATAGATATATTTGCTAAATAATGAATGAATGATTGTCGAGGTCATATTTCAGTGTTTCCAGAAACAGGCAGCTTACTACTTCCCAAAGCAATCCATTATTTTATCAGACACTTTTGCCAATAGAAAGTTCTAACAGAGGTCTGAATTTAAGTGATTTCCATTAGCCTGTTTTATCTCTTGGGATTACACAAGCTAAGCTTACCTCCTCTTTTAACTCCCAGGCTCTAATTCACAGGTACAAAGTCTCTTTGAGTCTGGTTTTTGGTTTTGGTTTTGTTATTTTAATTCAGGCAAAACGTGTTCATTTCTGCCTGTTGCTCTCCTAAAGAGGGAGAATGATGATTGAAAGCAGGAGAGATGCAGAATCAGGACAAGCGGGAGTCAGTAAATCAGAAGTCCTGAACACAGTGTGTAGCTGACAACCTCACTGGCACTCTTACTTTCAATATGTATTTTAAAGCCAGATGGTCTGGTTTTTCAAAATGTGCATTTCTCAGTCACGTTTGGATACACACATTGAAAAATAAGCCTGTATCTTTGGCCCTAGCCACATTTCCATGTGAATGCAACAGAAGGAGCCATTGGTTATGTACTGAGAGAATGTCTTGGCCCTGCCAGCCTTGAGATTCTAGGACTCCATGAAGAACACCAACCACTATGTGAGTGTGAGTGTGTGTGTGTGTGAGTTTGAGTGTACAGATGGGCTTTTCTCCTAAACACATGGCTCTGAAAATGCCTTTCAAAGGGTTCAGACCCAGTGGCCCAGAGCCAAGGAGCAATGGGGCCAGGAATGGTGATTCTGTCCTTGAATGACCCGCACCTCTTTGGTGTCCTGAAGATAATTAATCTTTATGGAGAACAGGGCTATGCTTCTGTTGCTTCGCAAGCTTCCTGCTTAACTGACCAAGCCTGTTAGTTATCTGACAAAGTTTGGATGGAGTGTTGATCAGGAGGCCCAGCCGACATCCTCCTGAGGCTTAGACATCAACTGCATGTCTTGCTGGAACCCACATGCTACTCACCAGGACTTTGCACTGGGAAGCTCCAGTGCCTCAGGGGTCGGAGGTGACTTTCAAAGCATCAGAAAACCAGAGGAGGAGAAGGAGTAGATACAGCATGGTGTGTGATCAGCTGAACCTCTATATGAAGTAGAATAAAAACAAACAGCAAATACAGCTGGAGACTGCACACTTGAATATTAGGCAAGCTTTTTTTCCTAAAATTAATTCTTGAATGAGAGGGAGATGGGTTATATTTGAATCTGCTTGAGGTCTTTCATGTTGTAAAAGGCTTTCTCAAATACTTTATTTTGAGCAAACAGTACTATTTCAGGAAAACAAGTTAGCCTAAAATAACTTCAGCCAGCTGGTTTGGAATGCTAAGAAAGGTCACCTGACACAATCAGTAAAGAAAGAGGACAAAGACATTTAAAACAGATTTAGTCATTCTTCCTGGGGGTATGAATTCACAAGGGCAAGCTTTAAATGTTGTTGTGCACACGCCTTTAAACGATTGGTTCAAAAAACAATATAGTAAGTTGTTAATGATGAAGATAGTGAACAGTACTTGGGCATTAGGATAAAATTTCCAATGATAACATCATGCACAGATTCAAAAAATGCAGTATCTAGGCACACAGAACATGTTGAAACAATAAAAAGGCCAAATCCAACAAGAAGACATAACAGCTATAAACATACAGGCACCTAACAACAGAGCCTCAAACTTTATGAAGCAATAACTGACAGAGTTAAAGTAAAAATAGACAATCCAACAATAATTATGAGAGCTTAAATACTTCATTGTATACAGTGGACAGAACAATTAGATAGAAGATCAACAAGGAATAGAGGACTTGAACAGTACTATAAACTACTAGACCCAACAGACATCTATAGAATACTCTGCCCAAAGCAACAGAATACACGTTCTTCTCAAATGCATGTGGAACTTTCTCCAAGATAGACCACATGTTGGGTCATAAAACAAGTCTCAATACACTTTAAAAGGTTGAAATTATACAAAGTATGTTATTTGACCATGATGAAATGATGTTAGAAATTCATAACAAAATACATTCGAAAAGTTAATAAATATGTGGAAATTAAACAACTTTCTCCCACCTAAACAATGGATCAAATAAACTACAGGAGAAATCTGAAAATACTTTGAGATGAACGAAAATGAAAACACAACATGCCAAAATTTATAGGATGCAGGTAAAACAGTGCTTAGAGGGAAATCTGTAGTTGTCAATGCCTTTAAAAAAGAAGAGAGATCTAAAATCAGCAACCTAAATGTCCATCTTTAGAAACTAGAAAAAGAAAAGCAAATTAAGCCCAAAGCAAGGAGAAGGGAGGAAATAATAAAGATTAAAGTGGAAATAAATGAAATAAAGACTAGAAAAGCAATAGAGAAAATCAATGAAATCAAGTGTCAGGTCTTTGAAAAGATCAACAAAACTGACAAACCTTTAGCTACACTGACCAAGAAAAATCAGAGAAGACTCAAATTACTAAAACCAAGAATGAAACAGTGAACATTACTATGTACCTCACAGGAAAAGTGGGTTATTTATGCTTTTGTAGATATCAGTACGCTAACTCTAAAATGTATATGGAAAGGCAAGGAACTCAAAGAGTCAATTCTGAAAAAGAAGAACAAAATTAGGGGACTGCTACTTCTTGTGCTCCAAGACTTAACAAAGGTGTCAGATTTTCTGTATAGCTGTCTTTGATTCTCTCGTTAGTTTTCAGCTTCTCTCAGTCATGTTCCCATGAGAACCTGTGCAAAACTTCAGCAGGACACTTACTGCACTATACTGTGTGATCTGCATCTTGAAGACACAGATGGCATCTTTTTCTTGTACCCAGGACCCAGCAGAATACCCAGAAGAGAAAAGATGCTCATAAATGCTATTTTGGATGGATGGATGGATGGATGGATGGATGGATGGATAAATAGATGGATGATGACTTTAGAATCTTTATCTGTGCACAGATTGATGAGGCAGTGTGGTTTCTTATATGCTTACCAAGGAAGAAACACTAAATGGGAAATCAAGAGACTCCCCACCAATTCTGCCATGACCCCCCATATGGCATTTGTCAAGTCATTTCCCATTTCAGATCCTCAGTGGTGCCATCTGGAAAATTTGTGAGTGTTAATAGATGATCTCTAAATGTCATCCACTTATCAGCTCTATAATCCTAGGACTAAGCAGGTTCTTCTATGTCCAGTCCATTTAGCAGTTGATGGAATTGGCCTTTTAAAAGCCAAATTTAGTGAACCTATTCATTAAGTAGTCAAACCAGCTGTGTACCTATACACAATACTCTGTCTCTCTCAAAACTTTTGTACAACTTAAACTCAGTACCCTTTCAGCCCCTTTCGTAGAAAATTAACATGGCACTCAATTGGCATTCACAACAGATTTTTGGCACAGATAATTTGTCAGCCACAGCAGTGTCACCCTATAAACTGGCCCTAAATTCCATTTTCTGTTACTGATGGGAAAGGACATTGTAGATGGGAATTTTTGGGGTATCTCAGGTTTGACAGGCAGTCACATGGGTAAAAGAAAAGGGCAAAGGTATTTAAAATCATGGGTCCTCCCGTAAAACCTGGAGATTGTTTTTGAATGCACCATAGCAAAGAACAGAACTACTCAGTGCTTTTTTGTCTCTCAATTTCAGAGACATTCCAGTTCAACACTGGATTATTTCTCAGAGATTTTCTTAACACAGAAAGTAAATGGCTTGTTCTAATTTCTGAACTTTAGCCCTTCTTTATTTTTGACCAAGACACCCACTCAATTTCTCATTCTGACTCCAGCCACAAGAGATTTGACCAGGACTTAATTTTTAACATTCTTGCCTGGGCCAACATGGTGGTTCAAATCTAATATTTGAACACATATTCTTGAAATTATTTACTTATGGTGTCATTGCAGCAACATTAGAACATTTTCCAGGGGAGCTGAGGGTGACAGAAGCTCTTCATTCTGCCATCCTAAAAGAATATAGTCTTTGTTAGGAAAAGAAAAAATTCAGCCTTTAGAGTAAGGATGTTGGCCATCCTTCTACTGGTTTCCTGGAACTCGTTGTTCTTTTTTTTCTTCTTTTAAAATTTTTTATTGATATATAATATTTGTACATATTTGTGGGGTGCATGTGATATTCTGATACATGCATACAATGTGTGGTAATTAAATCAGAGAATTTAGGGTATCCATCACCTTGAACATCTATCATTTTTTTGTGTTGGGAACATTTCAAATATTCTTTTCTAACTATTTTGTAATATAAAATATATTGCTGTTAACTATAGTCACCCAACTGTGCTATTCCACACCAGGTCTTATTTCTTCTATGTTCTTATTCTAGAAATGTTACAGTTAAAATAATCTATAGCTTGAATCTGCATTTTTAGGCATTATTTTATAGCAATTATACAAAGTGTTTTCTTTCAGTTGCTATCAAAAATTCTTAAACATCATTTAAAAACCTAAAATTTTAGGTCAGGCATGGTGGCATGCACCTGTAGTCTTAGCAACATGGGAGGCTGAGGCAGGAGAATTGTTTGAGCCCTGGGTGTTGAGGCTGTGGTAAGCTGTGATTGTACCACTGCACTCCAGCCTGGGAGACAGAGCAAGACCCTGTCTCCTAACAACAGAAAAAAGAACAACTAAACTTTAATAATTTTAATATAGTTATGATTTACCATTTCCATAATTTGATTTCACACAGAAAAACAAAACTGGATACTACATTAAAAGGAAAAAAAAAAAGAGAATTCTTTCTCTGCTTTTTCAGGCAGCTCACTATGAGGCTATTACAAACCAATGGAAGCACATTTGGTGAAGAGTACAGGCCCACCAGAGGATGCCTCTGTATGTATTTGGTTGACACTCTTGGGACATATTTTCAGAATTGTAACTACAATGTCCATTCCATTCCAAGGGCCTGAGAATGTTACCGGCCAGAACAAGTTGAGTCCCTAGTGTGTTGACCCGCCAGTGCTCTCACTGACCAACTAAGTGACTGGGTACAAATAAAAGAGGAGGATTTGAATGTCTAGTTGTCTGGGAAATAAAAGGTCAGAGGATTGATTAGCACCATCAAGCGTTGATATCCAGAATTATGGAGAGGAACAGTGGCTCGGACCTCTAAGTGACACCACCACTGACTTTCCTGCACCTTGGGGGATTCCCCCGTCCCATTCTTCATCCCATTGCCCCTTTTGTGCCAGTCTCTTCCTCTGTGAGGAAGTGGTTTGAGAACCTTAAAAATGAATCCAAGGAATCCTTTTTGTTTGGGGCAGTTTTCTGCAAGCAACATCTGTGTACATCTTAGTTGTCACAGGTCTGATCAAATGTAGATGAATAAATTTTAAAAATAAACAACTACAAAAATACACAAATTAGCTAAGTGTGGTGGCACACACCTGTAGTCCTAGCTACTAGAGAGACTGAGGTGGGAAGATTGATTAAGCCCCAGAGGTCGAGGCTGCAGTGAACTGTGATCATGCCACTGTGCTCCAGCCTGGGCAACAGAGCAAGACCCTGTTTCAAACAAAGTCAGACCTAATATCAGCAGATATGGTGAGGGCTGGAGGCCAGAAGGAGGGATAAAAGGAATGGGGCATGGCCATAGGACTAACTCTCCCATCCTTCAGCATTGTAGCTCCATCAATAGGCCGTCCCTGCCACACTCTCGGCTAGGAAAAGGAAGTGGTGAGGACACCTTTCACGTTTATGTCATTGCTTCCCATAAGAAGTTTAGTCATTCCTCACCACCAGGACTTAAGCACCTAGGGCCACCTCACCTCATGATAGAAAATGGAATCATAGCAGATAGGCAGTTATCATACAAAAATAATTAATAATATTAATAGATAGACAGATGGATGAAAGACAGATGGAAAGATAGACGTAAGTAGATAGATGACAGAGTGATGATAGATAGATAGATAGATAGATAGATAGATAGATAGATAGATAGATAGACTGATTGATAGATAGATAATGGTGGGAAGAAAGGAAGGGAAACAGGAATAAAAGGAATTGAAGATTATGGTTTCCTAACAACATCCACTGGGGTTGCAGAGCATAAACCTTCTCCTATCCTGAAACTCTTCTTTCTTGGCAAATTATGAAAGAACATAGCCTTCAGCTACTACTTGTAGAGTGAAATACCATGTCCCATAGTGCACAGCTCCCCATGTCTGGCTTAATCACCAGGAGGGCCCATCAAAAATACACCTTCCCAGAACCCATCTCAGAGATCTTGACTTTACAAATCAAGGGTGAGATGGGAGAATATGCACTTGTGTGCTCCCTCTCTCTCCCTGTCTCTCTCTGAGTTCCCTGCTGGTTTTGGTACTTTGAGAACCATAAGGAATGTAAAAGAAAACCAGGCATGGGGACTTCTGTCCCAGAGATGTGTAAATACGATTGGATTCTCATTCTAATACAAGTGCTTCTGAGAAAATGCTTGACATGGACCATACTGCAAGCTAGAGCTGAACCCAAGCTCAGCTACCTACTCACATGGACACCTTGGCCACCAAGTTTCTTGAGTCTGAAGTGGGCATACTAATAGCCTCTATTCCATAGAGTAGCTGAATGGATAGAATGAAATCTATTCACACGTGAATCACTTAGCTCAGGCCCTGGGACAAATAATGAGGGTTTCATAAAAAGGAGTATATCATGTTATTCTTATCACAGCCAAGTTAGAAAGTCAAGCCCTATTCAAGTGCTGTGAAAGATAACAGAAGGAAGAAATGTTCCTTGATATTAGTCGAGGAAAATATAATAGTAGTAATAGCAGTCTAAAAACTCTTCTGCGCTTGAAGAGTTTTTAGAGAAATGAAATCATTAGTCTCAGACAGTAAGATCATTTTTCCAATCCCCCATGGTTATCACAACTGAGGGCTTTAGTTATCACAACTGAGGGCCAAACTGAGCTCTACCCATGTGTAAAAGAGGGGCCAGAAGCGAAGACTGGACATTATTAAGACTGTGAAGTTCGACTTATCTCATCTCTGCTCCTGGTTTGGTTGCCTTGGTCTGATACCAGATAGTTCCACTTCTTAACCTTCCTTGAGCCTCGCCCTTCCTCCCAGGAAAAGACTAGTAAGTTCAGTCCCAGTGTACTATAAATGCATAAGACCCCTGAAAAGCTCATTCCCCACTGCCGCCTGAAGATTTCCACATTTCTGAAAAGTAAAAGCTGTAGGTCAGGTGTGTTGGTTTACCCTACAATCCCAGCATTTCGGGAAGCCAAGGCAGAAGAATCACTTGAGGCCAGGAGCTCAAGAGTAACCTGGGCAATGTAGCCAGATGCCATCTCTACAAAATTTTTTTAAAAATTTGGTAAGTGCAATGACATGCAACTGTAGTCCCAGCTGCTCAGGAGGCTGATGTGGGAGGATCGCTTGAGCCTGGGAGTTCAAGGCTGCAGTGAGCGATGATCACAGCACTACATTCTAGCCTGGGCTATAGAGTGAGACCTTATCAGGTAAATAAATAATAAGTGCCTTAAACCAAGAAGATGATCTATCATTGAAGAGCACAACATACTTTTGGATTGGGGGAAGGTATTCTGAGTGAGGCAGGAGCCTTATCTGTGGGTGAGCTGGTGTTTACCCACACTAGCTCACCCACAGGAAGTGAGCACCATTTGTCCCAGGTGGGCAACACTTCACAGTTTAGCAAACTCTCTTGCCCCATTTTCTCACTGTGCTTCTCAGCAGCTTTGTGATGTAGATAAGGAAGAGGGAGCCAGTAGTTAGAGCCAAAATAGCCCTGAAAGATGATCAGCAGAATTCCCAAAGCACAGGTTACACATAATACATGCATGCCCATGTGCACAAGCACCACCTGCCCTCACAGAGACGCTTGCAGCCCCTATCCTATACCTCTGATTTGCTATAGAAAAAAAAAAGTGTCCCTGGGTCCCAGGGTCTTTAATCCCTCTCTAACCCTTGTCAGCTCCTTTTTAGGAAACCACAGGTGAACCTAGGTCTCAGAATCTTTGGCAAGCCATAGCATCTAGCTAGGACTTAGTAACAACTTTTTTGGTTGGCATTATACTTATTTTTTCTATTACTTTCTATTTATGCCAACTGATTTTACATCTATGGGAGTGCAAACATATTCCTTTTTTAAAAAAATTAAGTAAATATAGTGAGCTAATGAAAAGGGAAATATCAAATAGCCAAGAGTATGAGTGATTCACAGACATGATGAAAGTTGTAAAAATGATGTACACACATGATTTAAGTCTACAATACCCTCAGCAACCCAACCCACCATCTTAGCAGTAGAGAACTCAGGCCAAGTTTAAGGTCACTTGCTTTTTGGTACCAGAATTCATCCAGGGCTCATTCTACATATGCAGCCAAGCCTAAGATATGAGCAGTGGAAAAAAAAAACGTGGAGTCAGGTCCCTTGTAAGCAGGATAGATCCTCAGTGATGGGCAAGGAAGTAAAAGGAAAATGCCCTGAAGAGTCTGAAATCTGATCAACAATGCTCCTGTATTAGGCATCTGTGTGCACGGTTAGTTCTTCATTAGGAGGCATAGCTCAGGGTAGGAGAGCATCTAAACCCTGGAGTTCAAGGCCTTTTCCTTTTGCAGATATCTCTTTGCAGCTAAAGTAGAAACATCTTGGGTACAGCCTCCCTGGCTCAGTGGTTGGATTTGAGATAAAACATATGAACATATGAATGTAAAAGAGCCAATATGGGACATCATTGTGGACCAGCAGAGATCTTGCCAGAATGAACAGTTACCAAACTGCACCACAGTCATCTTCAACAGTGACTCCTTGTGGCAGGGATAATCAATAGCAGCATTATGCTGAGAACTCATGTCTGTCCTTGCTTGGTGTTTGGACTAGAGCTGATCCTCTTGGGTAAAAGCAGGGTTTCTCAACTTCGACACTGAGTGCATTTGGGGCTGTGAGAGGCTGCCATGTGCACTGTAAGATGTGTGGAAGCATCTGCCTCTAGATGTCAGGAGCACCTTCCCAACTCATAGCCACGAAAAATGGCTCTAGACATTGTCAGATATCCCAGGAGGTTGGCAGGGATTGTCCCTGACTGAAAACAACTGGGTCAAATTCATCCCAAAGAGGTTCTTGAACAATTTAAAGAGTGAATTCTCAAGAGGGAAATATTAGATATCTTGGCTCTAGGGGATGCAGTAGCTCAAGAAATTTACTAGAAAAACAAGAATTTATACAACAAGACTTTTGGTATACAAATACAAAGGGCCTGACTCACAGTAAATGCTCAGTGACATTGTAATTTCCTTGCTGTGCTCTTACTCTTTTGCATGCCTTTTTCTCCCATGAGCTTTCAAGATCACTGTGAGTGTGCATATGCTAATTTCAAAATCAGGAAGAAATATTGGAGACAGAAAAGGGGGCATCTGTGTCCAATTAAAAGACCCCCCCTTACACAAAATGGTACAAAACACAAGATTGTGACAGGCACCTTTCCTTTGGGACTTAAGACTTCCCACTCAGTCTTAGCCACAGGGATGGTGAGAACAGAATCCAATCAAGGCCAAACAGTGTTTCCTTAGGAGTTTGATTCTTAAGTAGAGATGCACAGGGAAGGTGTTTGGAGTGTGACCACGTGCTGGCTGCTTTTGAGAAAGACAGGCCATGACTTCCTGGCTTACCATGTTCACCCAGAGATGCTCTGAGTGCCACAAGTACTACTCCCACAATTTTGGTGTTTTGCTTACATTAGTGAAGCCCAGTCTCTATTATTTGCAATCAAAGAATCTAGTAACAGTCTTTAAAACTCAGGGTGACACAGATTGGACCAGCTTCCTGTAACAGGAGCTTTGAAAAATTTAAATTCTGGCTGGGTGCGATGACTCATGCCTGTAATTCCAGCACTTTGGGAGGCCAAGGCAGGTAGATCACCTGAGGTTAGGAGTTCAAGACCAGCCTGACCAACATGGAGAAACCCCGTCTCTACTGAAAATATAAAATTAGCCGAGTATGGTGGTGCATGTCCGTAATCCCAGCTTTTCGGGAGGCTAAGGGAGGAGAATCGCTTGAACCAGGGAGGCAGAGGTTGCAGTGAGCCGAGATCACACCATTGCACTCCAGCTTGGGCAACAAGAGCGAAACTTCATCTCAAAAAAAAAAAAAAATTAAATTCTACTCAACCAATTAGAAATTTGTTAAGGTCAATGCCAGAGACAGTGGAAATTTATTTATTTGTTTGTTTGTTATCATTTTTTTAAGAGACAGGATCTCACTGTATTGCTCAGGCTGGAGTGCAATGGTGCAATCACAGCCCACTGCAGCCTAGAACTCCCAGACTCAAGCAATCCTCTACCACAGCCTTTTGAGTAGCTGGGACTACAGGCACACACCACCACACCAGGCTAAATTTTTTTTTTATTTTTTGTGGAGTCAGGGGTCTCACTATGTTGTCCAGGCTGGCCTCAAACTCCTGGGCTCAAGCAATCCTCTGACCTTGGCCTCCCAAAGTGCTGGTGTTACCAGTGTGAGCCACTGTGGCCAGCCTCAGTGGAAATAAATTTAATAAATTGCAAGAGAGCTTGTAGAGGGAGCATGTAGTTTAAATGTAAGAGAGGAAAAAATTAAATCAATACAGTCTGCATTGAATAACTGTAGTATGCATTCTACACAAATAATCATTGGTATTCTATGCTCATTCAGGTGGGGCAGATGGGGTGCAGTGTGATTCTTGTATTAGGGAGTAGAGTTTGCAAATACATACAGAAGAGTTGCATCATATGAGTTTACTTTGTTCAAAGCTAGCTAATCAAACTCAGTAGAGACAGAGACAGAGAGAGAAAAAGAAGGAGAAAGAAGAGAGAAAACGGGAAATATTAGAACACATGTCCCAGAAGTAGTGTGAGGTGAGATTCATTAATCTTCTGTCTCCTCCATCAGCCTCAGTGTCTCTGTGCCTCCCACAGTGTGTCTTGCTCCAGTGAGTGTGACTGCATATTTTACACACACATACACATGCACGTGCACACACACAGGACCCCTTAACTACTTCATCTAGTGCTCAACTGACAGAGTATGCTCTCCCTTCCCACACTAAAGGGAATTCTGACAGGGTTGGACTCACTGAGAAGATGGATAAGAGTAACTGAAAAAACCATTTGTAGGCCGGGCACAATGGCTCACACCTGCAATTTCAGCACTTTGGAAGGCCAAGGTGGTAGGATTGCTTGTGGCCAGGAGTTCCAAACCAGCCAGGGCAACATGGTGAGATCCCATCATTATAAAAAAAAATTTAAATTAGCCAGGCATGGCAGTGTACACCTGTAATCCCAGCTACTCAGGAGGCTGAGGTGGGAGGATCGCTTGAACCCAGGAGTCCAAGGCTGTAGTTAGCTATGATTGAGCCACTGTACTCCAGCCTGGATGACAGACTCTGTCTCTAAAAAAAAAAAAAAAAAAAAAAGAAAAAAGCAATTTGGAGTTTTATTTTCTTTACCCTTGATAGGCAGAATCAAAGTCAGTTAATTTACCCGTTCTGGTGTGGCAGCCCCAGTGGGTGTGTGTCCATATCCCTTCACCATTCAACTCTATCAGCTGCACGCTGCTTGGAAAGAAGAGCTGACTCTGCCTGGGGGCTCTTTCTGGCCTTGGAAGTGGGGAGCGGTGGCCATTTACTACCTTGGAAGCAGTCCTGAACCAACAGCCGACAGGAGTCGGTGAATAAATACCACCTTCCTCACTCTCCGTGAGTCAAACTCTGAAACGGGTTCTATTCTGACTGACCAAATTGTCAGTGCAATTCAACCCCTTTTCCCCCCACGACAACTCCCCATTTATGTGGCTGCCTTTCCTTCCCTATCTCACTTACAAACCATTTGCTCTCAAATTCTTATCTTAGGATCTGCTTCTGCAGGAACCCAAACCAAGACTCCTGCATTTCTAACACATCAAATCTTCACCTCACTGCTATACTCCAAAAAGGAAAACTTGGTGGGTTTTGAGGGTCAAAATCCAGCATTATCAACCAAGACATCTTCTCAAATAAAAACTGCAGTCACACCACACACAGCCTGTGAGCTTTTCAAGAGCCCAGGAAATGGTTTGAGACCCCAAACAAAAGACACAGGCAAAAAAACAAAAAAAACAAAAAAAACAAAAAACCCAGGGAACCTGCAAAACCATGGGTACTATACCTTGGATTAAATGTCTACAAAATGTAGTATGAGGCCAACTTGTCAACCACAGCTGAAACAGATTCATGAGCAGCTATATATGAATTATAATTGATGCGAGGTGTGGGTATTTTAGGGTGCTATCACTGATAGCAAGCAGGGCAGAGCATGAAAAGGGCAGTCTGATGGGCTATGAATGTTATAGAACAGTCCTGTGGTTCAGGCTGGAATCCCTGTGTCCAAGACTACACACTTGGACTCTTGAAAACACATGAGAAAATGTCTTTCTGGCTGAAACTGCTTCCCTCAGAGTTATAGATCACCATCTGTGGACAGAAATCTTTTCTGGGGAGAAGATGTCACCAGCGTTCAGAATCCAATATTTGCCCTGGCTTTGTTCTGCCTTCACAGGAATCCATGCTCCACAGCAGTTCCCAGCAAGCTGTACTCTTCACAGGCGGGATGCTGAAGCCTCTGCCCCCACCCCCCACATTAGCTTTATATCCAAATGTGACTCGGAGGCTGGTGAGCTCAAGGTGATCAATGACAGCTCCAATCAAAGCCACCCAGATAGGCAGTCCACTCGCTGCTCCTTGATATAAAAGGTGTTTTATTTCTCATCCCTTTATTTTTGTCACTGAAAGAATGCTTCCCATGTGTGGATTAATTAAAGTGTAAACATTAAATATTGATTGATGCATTATCAGCATGGAGCAGCGGCCTCCCGTCTGATTGATTCCTGCAGTGATTTATTGTCATATTTGGGGAGTCATTTCACTTGATAACTGAGAGGGATCGCCTGCCTCCCCCCACCACGCCGGCTCCACTCCCCTCTTTTTTTCCCGGTACCTCCTCTTATTCTTCTAGGTGACATCTGAGTTCCAATAACTAAAACATCTTCATCTTACTGTCGAGAGAAAAGTGTGCGGCCTGACATTTGTTTTGTGTATGTGTATGTCTGTGTGTGTCTCCCAGGCAATTATCAAATCAATTAACAATTTAACGCAGAAATAACAAATCTACCCTCTTCTTTGGGGTATTTCTGATTAACAGAGCTTGCCCCTACAAAGCTCTGTGAGATATGATTATGGGAAGTTGCGGGTGGAAGGTTGGGGGGAGTATAAAATGAAACAAAGAGAGAGAGAAAAAAAAGCTATAGTTCCAGTTTCATCATTTTTCTGAAGTTTGCTTTCACTGTGGAACTAGAAGCGAAGGGGAAATAAAATAGCAATTTATATTCATAATTGGATATAAGTCTCTATAGATATGAATCACCATACCACATTTTATCAGGTTGACCCACATGAAATTGCTGTTTTATAGGTCAAAATGATCAAATATTGACAATTTCATATAGCTGAAGCTTATATATTTAACCTCCCTTCTGAAGTGGGATATGATTGTTCTGTTTTCCAATGAGAAAAGGGCACAAAAGGGTGACACACACAGTTTCCATTTAGTTTGTGTTTTAGCATAAACCAGGAATTAATCTAAACACTTTACATAATTTTCTACCACAGCCTATGAGATATAGGCACTATTGTTGTACCCATTTCACAGACTTTTTAAGAAACGTAAACAAAACAAGGCTTCAGATGATTAAATAAGTCGGTGTGGACTTCATGGAGCACAGAAGTCTGAAGACGCCGACCTCCCTGCAATGTGTCCAGTTTGAGGCATTCACCGGTCAAGGGTAGACAATGAGATATCTCAGGGGCTCTTGACTCCAGTCAAGGGCACACATGGCCCAGCGGCCCCACAAATGGCTTGAAGACTTTGGCTTTGAAATCTTCCTATTTCCTGGCTTCTTCTCGGCAGAAGAAGGGAGCAGACACTGTCCAGACCTCCAGACCAGCATGGAGTAAACATAGAAGGAGAGCGTTTGACCCTATTCTCTAGGCTGCTGTTCTGAACAGGAGCCCAGAGTCAGCACCTCCATAAAGAAGGGGGCATTTGAGGCCTTCCTTGTTCCAGCAAGGGAGCCCAGAGAGGACTTCCCAGGGGCCTTCCATCACCAGCATCCAGCTTGGACACTGTGCTCAGGGAGGCCACACTCTGATTTCCTGATTTGTCATCAGATTAATTATCAAATGGAATCAGAAAAGGAAGCCAGCACACTGTTTCCCTGGACTTCCCTCAGCCCTGGAAATGCTGGCTGGTGGCTCATGGTCCCCATCTCCAGAGGATCCTGCCTGTTTCACTCAGGGCTCCAGGTCCTCGTCAATGCCACTGCCATATTCTACAAATCACGTCATGCAGCAAGATGCTTCTCCACATGGTCAAGGGTTGAATGAGCCCTCTACTCCCTCCAGGACCTGCCTGTCAGTTCTCCCACAATCCTTCCTCTCCATCTGCTTTGATTGACACTTTTCTGAGGATGACCCCAATAAAACAAAACGTGGTTGGCTGTAGCCTATAGGAAACTTCATACTCTGCATAAGGGCAGTATATAATTATAATTATTGATTAGTGGAAAATTTATCAATTGGTGACTCCTTTCAAAAAAATGTCCTGGTACAAATGCATCCCACTATCATAAGATTCTTCTATGATAAAATCTCTTTCTTCCTTAGTGTGTGTGGTGGTGGTGGTGGTGGTGGTATTGTTTCTTCTCCAATTTCTCAAGTTGAATGGTTTGCTTTGTGTATTCTCAGCCTTATATTTTAATAAACACATTGGAAGTGCTCAAGTTAGTGGTAGAAGTGCCATGAATCGTTTCCCTCCAGAGACACCCTCCCAAGACATGGCCTTCTTCTAACCCACCAGGCATCTGCTGGGCATCTACACCCGAGCACTTTTACCCAGGATCTCTTTTGGTGTAATCCTAGCATTTCTGCCCATTTTACAGATGAGTTCACCAAGGCTCAGGCAAATAAACTCACCTAAACTTAGCATCTCAGCAGGATATGGTATTCTGATGCCAAGAACAGTGCTCATTCCAAGACCCTAACATTGTTGGGGGTGGGGTGGGTTTCATCAGAAGGAGCCTTAGCATTTAAGTCTATAAATTGCTCTCTGAATACTACTTTAGCCACCTCCCATAATTTCTGGCATGTGGTGCCATTCATTTCTAAATGGTTTCTTATTTCAGTTTTGACTGCTTAACCCAAAAGTTAATTTAGAAAGATTTTTTTAAATTTCTAAGAGAGAACATTTGCAGCATATTTTCTAGAAATATTACCTACTATAAATTCTAGGACTAGTTAAACTTCCTGGAATTGTCCTTTTCAAATCAGTTTCATTGCCCTTAAACTTCAAAAATCCAGTAAGATTCAATTGACACGATCCCATTTCCTGCAAGGTAGATCTAATATTACTGACATACCAGATGGATGCATTTCATAGATTTGTCCAGAGCTGCAGAGCACAGAAAGGACACACTCTGTGGCCTCTGGACTACTAGTAGAGTGCTTGTTCCTGCCACATTTGGTCCTGGCTCTGAATAAGATTCATTTTCTCCAAAGTATTTATCTACTGTATTATCTAGTGTATGCCAGCTACTATTCTAGGTGCTGGGAGTGCAGCAATAAACGATACAGACTAAAATCCCTATTCTCAACAGCATTTTGTTGGGGAGCTTACTTTCAGGTAAATGAGACCAAAGTGTGAAAATAGGACCCAGAAAGAGGAGAAAACTCATGGGTGCAGAGGAGCTGCTACTGCAGAGTCAGGGAAGCAGAAAGTCCTCTTCACAAGAGCCAACACATCTGTGCCTAAAGGGTCCAATAATTCTTGTAAGCCTGTCTCACCAACTCCTTGGAAGTGCTCAAGTTAGTGGTAGAAGTGCCATGCACTGCTTCCCTCCAGAGACACCCTTCCAAGACATGGCCTTCTTCTAACCTACCAGGCATCTGCTGGGCATCTACACCCGAGCACTTTTACCCAGGATCTCTTTTGGTGTAATCCTAGCATTTCTGCCCATTTTACAGATGAGTACACCAAGGCTCAGGCAAATAAACTCACCTAAACTTAGCATCTCAGCAGGATATGGTATTCTGATGCCAAGAACAGTGCTCATTCCAAGACCCTAACGTTGTGGGGGACGGGGTGGGTTTCATCTGAAGGAGCCTTAGGGGAAGAATCTGTGGACTTTTGGTTGGTCTATTGCCCTCTGTTATCTATATGTATAACCTACTACCATCATCATCACCATCAACTTCATCATCTCATCAAGAGATAATCATCTTCATTGCTGTTATGTTATGAGCAGCCAGTGACTGTGCTATCCAAATGCTTTAGATCCATTGGCCCTTTGATCAGGATAGTGGTGAAGAACGGGGAATCTAAAATAGATGCCGTAGGTTTAAACACTAGCTCTGCTTCTTAACAGATTGAGGGTGGCATCAGGCTTAGTCTTTTGCCCAATATTGCACAGGAAGTAAATGATGGTAATCTGGATTAAACCCAGGCTTGTTGGTCCACAAAATTCATGTTATCCTGCCTCCCAGAGGCTGGGTATGGCTTTTAAACAGAGTCCTTGAGAAAAGAATTCCAACGTCTTCAAGGAGCACTCTACAGACTCGTGGATGACATCGAATAAACCTGAAAAGTCAAAGGAGTATTGGGATCACATCTTGCATCCATAGGTAAAAAGGAAGACATTGGACATATGGACACTATTTGGATCTCAGGTGGGCCTGGGGGAAACCAGAGCCCAAGCTTTCTTGCCACTTAGAGCATTACTTCCTGGAAGTCAAATGACTTCTTCACGTGGTCATAGGCCGGAATGAGCCCTCTGCTCCCACCATGACCTGCCTGTCAACTCCCCCCACAAGTCTTTTCCTCCATCTTCTTCTACTGACACTTTTATGAGGATCACTCAGATAAAAGAAAACATGATTGGCTGTTACAGAATGGCTATAGCCTGCAGAAAGCTTCATACTCTACATAAGGGGAGTATATAATTACAATTATTGATTACTGAACAGTGTGTCAACCGGTGACCGCTTCAGAAAATGTCCCGGCACTAATGCATCCCACTATCGTAAGATTCTTCTATGATGGAATTCAGGCAAAACGTCCTATCTTCCTCTGTGTGTGTGTGCAGGGGTGTGTGTGTGTGTGTGGTGTAGTTGCAATTGGTGGTATTATTTTTTTCCCAACTTCTTGAGTTGAATATTTGGTTCATGTATTTTCAGTCTTAGATTTTGATAAACCTATTTAAGGCTATAAATTGTTCTCTGAATACTACTTTAGCCACGTTAGAGAAGGTTATGTAGAAGCACGGCTTGAGACAGAACTCTGAATGCACAGAAATTGTTGAGGTGTGATCAAGGGAGGGAAAGAAGCAGGGGAGAGATGGGAAAGAAGCAGGGGAGAGATGGGAAAGAGGCTGAGTATGTCTGTGGTCTTGAGTGGGGTTAAGCTTAGTCTGAGGGAGGTGGGGACTCTGAGAGGTAAGTTGCTCCTTAGGGACGGGGTCAGCCATTCACTGGCTGTGGGCTGCTCAGGGAAGGATGAGTCTAACTCTGCCAAGAAGATGGCAGCTCTGAGCCAGTGGCAACCAATATTCAGCAGCCAAAGAGTAGGTGTCCCCACTCCTGATCCAGCAAAGGGGATCTGGACCGGGTCCCAGCCTTAGCCCCCACATGCAGCTCAAGTGTGCATGACTGAAGTGTCCTCTGTACCAGCACACTAATACCTTAGTGCTGACATTGGAATTGCTAGTTTATGGTGAAAATAAAAAAGAAGACACTTTTAGATGGTATTCTGACCTTAAATTCTCTGCAGTCGATGCACCCTCTTATTGCATGCATGCCACTGCTGGTACACTGATGGACACAGGGCCTCTGAGAGGAGGAGAAGCCAAGGAACCATTTGCAGAATAACCAGGAGGTGTCCCATGGGCTTCATGTTCTCAGGACTCGGCTTTGTGCATCACTCAACGGGAGCACCCTGGGACCCACTCACAAGGGAGGTTCGAGGTCTTGTTCTCAAAGGTTCTCCCCATCTTCACCCCCCAACTTCTCCTTCAATACGAGAACAGAGCTTCTATCTAAAGGAAGCACAATTCAAGCCCCACCCAATCCGAGTATGCTTCACTCTTCCTTAACAAAACTATAACACCAAATACCCCCATTTCCGATCCTGGAAGAAATGGGAATGAAGAGAGTGACAATCTGATCTCTACATTCAGTGAGTTCTAAAATAATGCTTAAATGGCTCCAGGATGACCTTGATCTGAAGACACGGAAATTTCAACGGTGCATTCTCACAGATGTCTCCCTAAGACAGAGGATCCCTTCAACTCAAGAAGGAAGATTCTGACGTTCTGGTGGTGCTTTTTCCCCTGCGGATACATTGCAGATCACTGCAGGTCAAACTGCGGCTGCATTTATTAAAAAGAGGATTCGTAGGAGGCAAGACGACCAAGGCTGCTTCTCACACAGCACCAAGGTGCTCCTTGCACAAGGATGCAAGAAAGTCATTCTTGTGTGGCTGAAGGCACCCTGAGCTGTGACAGAGCAAGAATTATAAAAGAGAGTGCAGAAACCATATGTTTGCAAGCAGTGGAGCTTTATATAAAAAGACACCAGGATCTCCTTTTGTACAAAAGCTGTATCTGTGACTAACGACTTTTTCGCCAAAAACGGCTTCTTTTTCACTGTCCAAGGGAAATTATTATCTAAAAGGAAAAGGATCTAATACTTTATTTTATTGTTTTCCCTCATGAACAGACACAAAAGAACTTCATCACAAAAGCTTCATAATTCTATTACTTGAACTTGGACTCTCTTACAATAAAAGCTTACCTAATGTTCCAAAAATGAGGGTCTGGAAGAGAAAATTACATCATTTCTTCTTACAGAAATGGCTTTCTCATTTTTTAATCAACAAGCATAAGTCATCTCCTCTTGTTGGTGTGTTATTTCCTGAAATTGTATATGATGGGTTTAGAAAAATTTGAAAGGAGAGTTTTGAAGTTTGCTAAATGCCCACCATCTCCATAACCACTCAAATCAGGCTATTTTTTATAATTCCTTTAAATTAAATATCTTTGATAATAAATGCAAATTAAGGAGCAATAAATTATAACTTCTAGCCTGACCAGTGACTAATTATATATATTATAATTAACTATAGTTTCCAACACAAGGTATTTATCTTAATAATCATCCCATATCCATTAGCATATCTCAAAGGGTTTTTGTAAAATAGCATTCACCATTTGAAGAGCCATCTAAGATTCCCCCTTTGGGCTATGAAAGGGTCCAGATTCAAAAGAGATGGAATTACTTTAAAAAGAAGTCTGGGCTAAATATAAGTTGAGAAACTCAGATTATAGGCATAAAACCCTGATTTAAAAATATTTATCCTAAATATACCCTCTGACCATCACTAAAGAGTCTTTAGGTTCTAAAAATCTACAATTTCCATGAATCTGCTCAAAATATCTTTAGCCCTCCTAGGCTCTTGTGAATGCATCAATCAAAATCCGGGGTTATGATTTGAGTTTTACCAAGGGAATCTATCAGATTGTTCAGGAAGTCTCTGATCTTCTGTGAAAATCAGTAAGGGGAACCAACTGTTGGTGGTGGCAGGAATGAAATGGCTCCCACGGACTCCATTCTTATCCTTGCTCTACTATTTGTTTTAGAAACTTAAGGATCTGCCTGACCCACAGTTAGTTAGTGGTGGCAGGAATAAAGCGTCTCCCACTGACTTCATTCTCATCCTTGCTCTATTATTTGTTTTAGAAGCTTAAGCACTTCCCTGACCCACAGTTAGCTGAGCTCTTGGAATGATAAATAAGGCAGGGAAAGCCCACACAGGCTTTTTGAGACCCAGTTATCTGCCAGCTTGTAAAATGGAAAGTTTTGCTTCTTAGATTTGCTATAGAGTTCAGGGGTACATCTAAAAACACATGAAAATGGCCCCTAGGTTCTCCCCTTTCTCTGCCCACAGCACCAGTGCTTCATAGAAGCCATCAGAGCCTCCTCCAAGGGTTTTTCCTCTGGTTCTCGGGAGTCTCTGGCGTGAACGGTTAAGCCTTCTGATACAGCTGGTAATCCAGCTCTGGCCAGTATCACTGCATTTTCCAACTGTCCCTGGGTAATTGTCCCAGGGACTTAAACAAGTTGGACCAGCCAAAGGCACCACGAAGGTCAAACTGCAATAGAGCATGCCCTGATTTTATCCGGGAGATTGATGCGCAAATCACCTTGATTTCGATTTGGCACCGGTGTTATAAAATGCACTTGCAATCACCGATAACTCGTAAGATTAGGCCCCAGCGTGGGACACTGTATTTTATACCCTCTGTGGAGTTTTCCCTAATGCAACCATAAATCAGCCCACAAAGCAGGGCGTTTTGTCCATGTTAATAAAGAGGACAGTGAGAAACCCAGGGTGCCTTGGGACAGAAACACTTTTGGAACTTGGAACGAGCCTGAAATCTTTAGCTTGTATCGGGCCACCTGGATGCAACCTTCAGGGGACAAACCACAGTGGGGGCTTTGAGGGAAGTCACAAAAGAACAGTGACTACAGGATCGCCCAGCAAGAAGTACATGAGCATGGCCACATGGGTGCAAAAATGTCCATTTCTGAGCATTTAAACAGAGATTCAAACTCTTGAGGTAGGAGAAGAAGTACCAAATAGAAAGCAAATTTGTTCTAATACACATATTTCAATATGGAAAAGAGAGTAACGTAGTAAAAAGAGATGGGAAAAAAATAAGCAATCAGAAAACCACAGTTTGCAAAATAACTTTTGGCAGTAGCTACAATGTGTCTTCTTCTATGTCTTTCCTGCCCGGCCCCACTAAAGGCTTACATCAAATTATTATTAGTAGTAGTAGTATTACTATTATTATTACTGTTATTTTGGCCAGGCATGGTGACTCAAGCCTGTAATTCCAGCACTTTGGGAGGCTGAGGTGGATGGATCACCTGAGGTCAGGAATTTGAGACCAGCCTGGTCGACATGCTGACATGTCGTCTCTATTAAAAATACAAAAATTTAGCAAGCATGGTGATGGGCACCTGTAATCCCAGCTACTTGGGAGGCTGAGGCACAGGAATCGCTTGAACCCGGGAGGCGGAGGTTGCAGTGAACTGAGATTGCACCACTGCACTCCAGCCTGGATGATAGAAAGAGACTCTGTCTCAAAAAAAATATTATTTTTTTTTAAGAAAACAATTACTTAAAATTTTTTTTTTTTAATTCACAGAACCCATCGCCATAGTTTCATGCAACAATTTTATAAGGTATCCAGAGTGTTAGATTTCACTGATCTAGAAAGGTTTAACTCAATATTCGGGGGAAAAAAAAATGTCTGGAACCACCAGGCTCATCTTCCCCTTGGTGTGGTGGCTTAAGCTCAGCCCCAAATTCTGCTTATGGAAACTGCTCTGCTCTTCTCCCTACTTCCTTTCCCCCTCAACACCACCCCATCCACCCACGGGAGTTCAAACCAGTGGGCGTCTGATCTTGCTCTATGAGGCTGGGGCGTAGATGGGCAAGGTCCAATGTGCCTGGTGTGGATCCACAAAAGAAGAGGGGAAAATCTAGATTGGAAAAAAACGTAGAGAGAAGTAATTACTTGCATTGTTTCTTCCCGCTCCCCCACCCACCCCACCTACATTTTTATTTTTCTAGAGTTTCGAGACTTCTCCTTTAATCTAAAGCAAGTAGGAAAATGTCTAGTGAAAATGATTCCCCTGTTGGGGGCTACGCAGATAGCCCTTTCTCCCAAGTGAAATAGAAACCAACAGGCTGAACATGCAAGAAAAATTTATTCCACTTAACGCAACTGAATTTCCCTTCAATTTAAAGAAAAACTGAGTAAAATGAAACACACATTAGAGTCTTTTATAAAGTTTCACCTTTGTATTTTTGAATGCCTTTTAAGAATGGGTATGAAGTAGGTCTGAAATGGAAGAAACTAGAGAAACCCAGCCCTGACACTTGCAAATAAAAATAACCAGCAGCATTGGCCAAGCAGGAAGCATGCTTCTTAGCAGACATCCATTCCATACTTTTTCTTTTCATCAAAGTGGAAAAAGCACATGCCACTTCTTCTTTTTTCTTTTTTAGGAGACGGTATCTCATTCTGTCATCCAGGCTGGTGTGCAGTGGCGCAATCATAGCTCACTGCAACCTCCAATTCCTGGGCTCAAACGATCCTCCCACCACCTCAGACCACTTCTTTTCTGAACCATCCTTTCTCTAAGATATCTTGCCAAGGTAGGGAAAAAAGTTACTAAACAAAAATTTGCATTGAGTTTAGAAAGGGGGAGAAAACTGACCTTCCTACACATTTTAAGAGCTCAGAGTCTTGAGGGTAAATTTATGTTGTGGTATCTGGCTTCACTGTATCCAAATTAAATTCTCCAACAGTTTTAGACAGTTTACAACAAAAACACAAAACAAAAAGATAAGAATAAAAGGAAGCTCCCTGCTACACTCTGCCCAAGGTCAGGATGTCAATTTGAAGTAACAAAAAAAGAGAAACAAAGCAGAAATCACAACCTCCTTAAAAAAAAAAAAAAAAAAAAAAAAAAATGGAGGCTGGGCTCAGTGATGAGAGAGAAACCCACGCCCCGCACTGTGCAGTGGAGCCTGCTCGCTGTCCAGCACAAGGTGAAGGGCTTAGGAGCATCTGCCCACCTGTAGGCAGAGCAATCCGTGCCCAAACCCAGGAAGAATTTTCTCACCAAGGGGATCCCACTGACCTGGCTGCGTGGGCGCACAGAAGAACCTTCTTTCTGCTTCCAGGCAAGAGGGAGCTTTGTGGTTGTCGTTGGCAGGAGAAAGGAGGCAGAGAGATAGGATGTGGGGGAGCAGGCACAGACTGAGAAGTCCCGGCTGATCCAGTACCAGGCCCTGGGCTCTGTCTCCTGCCCTGGGCTTCCCAGGAATATGGCAAGCTATGTGATTCCCCAGCCAACGGCCAGGAGGCTAGGCTCCTTGTAAAGCGTGCCACCCAGGGCTAGAGAAGGGGAGTGTGCATACTTTAAGGCAGAGGGTGGGAGGCAGAGGGCATGTGTGAGACAGCTCCCAGGAGAACCCCTCCCAGGCAGGACACATTGTCTCATCTTGTCCTCACCATCTTCTCCCCATGGGATATCAGACAGGCTGAGAGTCAGGAGACCTGATCTAACCTAGGCTGGTCACTGCTACAGTGAGCCTCGGATGCTTTGAGAGTTAACCTGCTAGGGCCTCAGTTTCCTCACTGGGGAAAGGCAGTGCTGATGGCCTATCTGGGCACCTGCAAGTTCTGTGACAGGGAGGGACACCTCCTGGCCAGCAGCTCTACTCTACGAGGGATGTAGAAATCCTTCCTGTGAATACTACTGAGATTAGACTGGCTAACTGAGATAATGCTGGTTAAACACACACACACACGCACACACACACACAGCCTAGTGTCTAGTGACCCGGCACACAATAAAGCCCAAATGTAACACAAGTTTGTTTGCATATTTGCTCATTTTCCAAAACCCTATCCTTGAAAAACAGGGGCTCAGCATATCTGAGTGTTACAAAAGCCTTCCTCCTCTGAGGGTCTCTTCGATAACTTCAGGAGAAAAGTCAACCCACCCATGTTCAACAACCTCCATCAATGCCTGTTCCTGTGCTTGTGAAGTCTCCCCGATCAAATCGGGGGGAAGGAAAGCCAAGAAAACATGCACCAGATGTAACAATCCCTTCTAGGGGCGATACCTCAAAATGGCAAGAGTTGGGGGATCAGAGAAAAGAAAATTTTAAAAGATGGCTTTTGAAAGCAATAAGGTTATATGGGAGGCCAGGTTATGTCTGGAATATCTCTGTACCTTCCTCTCAATTTTGCTGTGAACTTAAAATTGCTCTCAAAAGCCAAGTCTTTTTTAGAAAAAAGTGAGTGGTAACCGGATAGAGCTCATGAGTAGCCAGTGGGTTTGTGGGGCTTGGCCTTCAAGTCCAGGTGACAGCATCGTAATGGGTTCCAAAAGCGCTGTATCAAGAAACCACAGGAGCATGGGGCACCGTGGCTCACCCCTATAATTCCAGCGTTTTGGGAGGGAGGCCAAGGTGGGAAGATCTCTTGACCCCAGGATTGGGCAACATAGTGGGATCCTGTCTCTAAAATTTATTTATTTTTTTAATGAAAAAAGAAAATAGCCAGGCCTGGTGGTGTGTGCCTATAATCCCAGCTACTCACTATCAAGGCAAGAGGATCCCTTATTCCCTGGGGGTTCTAGGTTGCAGTGAGCTGTGATCGTGCCATTGAACTCCAGCCTGGGTGACAGAGTGAGACCCTGTCTCTAAAAATATTTTTTAAATAAATAAAAGAAACCTTGCAGGAGCAGTGGGTCTGAAAAGTAGCATTCAATCCAGGGATGATGAAGGTGGGGGTAATGTTGAAATACCATTTCTAGCCTAACAGACTACACTCAATATAAAAATATATATATATTGTTTTAAAATCTGAACATAACTAAGTTAATAGATTAGACATTGTAAGCAGACGTGAGAACATTTCTTCCCTGCATCCAAGAGTTAAAGGACTGATGCGGACAAGGACTTGGGGAATGTAAAGAGCTAATAGATGTCTGGCTCTTACTTCCTCTGTCTTGTCCAGGAAGGCAGACCCACCCTGAGGGGACAGGACAGGAGGGCTGAGCACAGCACACACTTCTGTTCTCTTTTCATGCTCGCACACTTTTTCTGCATCTGTTCAGTGTGTGTGTGCATGTGTGTGTGTGCGTATGTGTGTGTGTGTGTCTTGCTCTCGATGTTTCTTCTCTCTGGCATTGTCCCACCCCCTCCTCTGTTTCCCTCTGCCCCCACCCCCCACAGACACCATTCTTGATAATTATAGTTTATTGATTCTCCTGGTGTTAGCTGCCCCCGGCGCCGTCTTCCTCATGTTAGCTGGAGCACCTTCCCAGCTCCATCACAGTCTGCGTTTCTCAGGAGGCAAAGCACTCCCAGCGCTAATTCAGAGAGAGCTGCTGCCTGGACCAAGGCCCCTGGAGTCCCTCTGGGAGGTAAGCCTGAGCCCCTGCCCCCAACCAGGACCCCAGCTCTCCACCCCCTGGAAGCTGAGGCTGACTGAGCCCAGAGGGCAACTGAAATAATAGTCATAGCAGTAAACATGTATTGTCACTTACCACATGCCAGGCAAGCTCACAGGCACAGTCTGCACATCCTCTTAGATCCCTGGGGGGAAGGGGCTACTACTCATCACTGTAAATGAGAATAAGGGAGGTACAGGGCTCCCCGGAAGTCACACAGCTGCTTCGCGCTGCAGCTGGGATCTGACCCCCAAGCTTGCACACACAGATCTCCAACTGTCTCCTGAAAGAAGCAAGACCACTGAGGTGTGGGCCAAGAAGATGGCACGGGGTGAAGGAAAAATGCCCAAGATGCTGACTTTTTAAAAATGCATTCTGAGATGAGCGTGACTGGCAGATTCTCCGCCCATTGCCACCCAGAAAGAGAGGGTCCCCGGCCAGCTCGAACCAGTGGCCCAGCTGTGGAGGGAGACAACCTGGCTCCTGAGCTGTTTACTTCTCAGCCATAAACAGGAAGGCCATAAAAGGGGCCCCTTTTGGTCAGCCACTCAGGGGCTTCTCTCTCCTCCTCCTCTTCCTTTTCCTCCTCCCAAGTACGTGTCCCCAGGCAGAGACTGTTTCCTTGAGGCTGCTACCTCCCAAGTGTCATTGTCTCTTTGCCTTAAAGAACCTCCTTTGAGCTGGAAATTCCAACTGTTGAAGTCACCGCTGAGTTGAAGAGAAGGCAGGTGCTTGTGCCCAGCCCAGAGAGCTCAAGGACTCGTGGGGTACAGTGCCAGGCATGCAATAACCTCTCCGATCTCCACGGGTCACTCTGAAAACTAATGAATAAATAGAAATGCCTCCTTTTCTGAAAAGAGAAAACTGCAATTCTAAAAGAAACCTGGAGAGGAAGTGACCAAGATATTCAGAGGTGAGAACCCACAAAGGAAAGGAGACAGCACATCTCAAAGAAAGTTTTCTATCACATTCTTTCCCAAAAGCTTCTGCAAAAAAAAAAAAGGTAGAGAGAGTGTTGCCCTCTTAGAGACACACACAGTGCATGTGGCTTTTTAAACGTTCTGAGAAGTTCTGCAGCAAAGGACCTTGTTTCATTGCATAATGTGTTTTCCAAATGTTTTTGCCCACATGATTCTATTTCCACAAATGGTTCATTTATTCTTATGACATTTCAAGTCCCCTTTGACGCTTTGCGAACCTCTGGGTTAATGCATGAGGGTCAGGTGTGCCGAACGCTCACTGGTCTCATCTGACCTTGATTTTCCTTTTCACTTTTCACGTTAGGGCCTCTTGGACATAACCTTTACTCTTCACTGTCTCCACTCCCCAAGAATGAGCGGAGCCCCACAAGACAGCTGAAGAGATGAGGTACATGGAAACACCTGGGCCTCTTCAAGGAGTTATCAGGGAATTGCCTTCTTTGGATCCAGGGAGATCTCCTGTTTTCAGGAAGGCTTGTTCAGTGACAGCCTTCTCTCTCTTTGACTCAATGACATTCAGCTAGATCCTGCTCAACCCCACAGGGCATGGTGATATGAAAGCTTCTAGAAATGCATCATGTGAAACTATTAGTGTTTCCTCGAGGAATATTTGTGTGTGAGTATGACAGCCTCCTATAAAAATTTGGATAACCCTAGCAAAACATTTTTTTTGTTGAGACAGGGTCTTGTTCTGTTGCACAGGCTGGAGTTCAGTGGCTCATTCACAGTTTACTGCAGGCTCAACTTCCCAGGCTCAAGCAATCCTCTCACCTCAGCCTCCCAAGTAGCTGGACTACAGATTCCCACCACTATGCCTAGCTAATTTTTTAAAATTTTTATATAGAGACAGGGTTTCACCATGTTTTCCAAGCTGGTCTCAAACCCCTGGGCTCAAGCCCAGCCTCACCTCAGCCTCCCAATGTGCTGCGATTATAGGCGTGAGCCACTGTGCCTGGCCACAAAACATTTTTGATGTGACTGAGTCTTTGAAAATCTGTGTGACTATTCTCTTTCCATCCCCAGCCCAGGAACATCCCCAACCCCTATCATCTTAGTGCAGGGAACCTCTCTGGGCACTGGACATCTTGCCACAGTCCTACCTCCCCACCAAAGCCTTCTCAGACTACCATGGCTATGTCACTACCTGTTACTGGCTTGAATTTTTAGTGTTTTGTTTTTAAAGAAAACTTGGATATTGTAAGGTCTCAAACTGATGAACCAAGCCTCCTAGCTCACTGATGTCTTAGTTTCATGGTGTTTAAAAAAAGAAAAAGAAAATATTTCAATCAGTTGGTTTTACATTAAAACGCTGGATTTTTGGCTTCTGCTTAAAAAAAAAATGAGAAGATCTGGCAATGAAGGCCTACATTCCTCTTTTACAACCATCAGCAGGAAGTCAGAAGCAGTCTTCAGATGGAACAAATATCTTCAGTTTGCTGAAGTCCCCACCACTCCCTTATGTCACCTAGAAACAAAGACACTGAGCCATTTATCCCAGTTTTACCATTAACTAGCTGGGTGATCTCAGGCAAGTAACTGAATCTCTCTATGTCTCAATTTTCTCATCTGGAAAACGGAAACAATAATAAGACCCTGCCTATATCAGTTAGGTTAAGTGAGGTTCACTGTGGTTAAAAAAAAAAATCTCCAAAATCTCAGTGAATTACCAAGACGAAAGTTTATTTCTTACTTACACTCCAGATCTCATGTCGGTTGACACAGGGCAGGGTTAAGAGAGAGGTTGCTCTAGATATCACAGACTCAGAGTTCCAGGGCAAAGGAGGTTCCATCTTGGCACACGTTTCCATGGTCAATCCAGGGACCATGGGAGTCAGGGTTAGGAAACAAAGTGGAGAATCACTCACTAAGTCTTAAGACTTCCACGCAGAAGTGACACACATCAATTTCATTCACATCCCCTTGGTCAAAGCAAGTCATTCTCTTGCGTAACTTCACAAGGGGCAGGGAGCATTAACGTGCAACTAACAGACTTACTGTAATGCTTCCAAGCTCTTCTCTTTCGTGAGGCCTTGTGCCTAATTTATATTTGTAAGTTGGTATTCCTTTCCTTCAAGAAGTCCCCACAAATTGGATAAGCTTTAAGCTCTGCAAAACCTGGATCCACTTCTGGACAGAAACATTTGTTAAGAGCCCTAATGATTTCCTGACTACCTCATGGGCTTGCTGTGAGAATGGGGTTAGCACGAAGCACTTTCAAGACAGCATCAAGCACTGGGTCTCTACTCTGTGGGTATTGACTTCTATTATTATTAGGACAATAATAACACTTCACAGTTCTGACTCTCATACTGGACACAAAACACACACACATACACACACACACACATACACACACACTAAATTTGCTCAGTAAGGAATACTGGCTCATCAGGAAGTCATCACTAACCAACACAGAGAATTGTCATATGTTAGGGGATCCTTCACTGTGACCTTGAGGAAGTCCTGTTCCTTTTCAGGGCTTCAGTCTCCACTTCTGTCCATGGGGGTTAGTGGGCAGTGGTCCCAGATGACTTGTCTGCTCCATGACACTGAGTGAGGGGCCCCTCAAGGGCTGCGGGTACAGGTAGGAATGCTAGTTGTGGCGAAGAAAGCTAGAGCTGATTAATTATGCAGGCAGCTCCACCTCTGCAAACCACCCATCTGGGCGGTCAGCCTGCAAACATTGTTTCTCTTGATATTACAGGCCTGCGTGTCTTCACCCTTAGTTGTCCGTATAAAGCATCCCAGCAGCCCACTTCCGGTGGCCTCATAAGACCCTGCCCCCACACATTGTCACTGACTCACAGCTGTAGGTCCTTTTTCTAACAAGCTTTTCTGCTCAGACACAAGAGATGAAAGAAAGGACCTCTCTGATGAAGCAGTTGAACCGGCTGCTTGATGTGTTCTTCCCTGATTTTTTTTTTACATCCTCCTTTGCAAGCTCCCAACTGCAGTCTCTCCAAATGCCTTTTCCTATTTGAATGCAAAAGACAGTAAAGGAAACACGCCCCCACCCCATCCTAACTCACACACAAAAAAGCCCGTTCAAGTCCCCTTCCCCCATTTCCTAGCTGAGTGTCCTGGGCAAGTAACTTAATCTCTCTGAGTCTATATCATCACCTGTAAAAACAGAGACACCTGCCCTGACCATACATGAGCGTTACATTGGAAACACCTTGTGAATGTAAAAGGGTAGAGAAGAGTGTACCACTTCTGTTTTGATTTCTCTGAATCAGTATGTAGTAGTTTTCTGTCGTTGCAAAATGAATTACCACAAATTTAGCAGCTTAAAACAACACCCATTTAATATCCCACAATTCTACAGGTCAGAAGTCCAGGTAGTCTCACCTGGACTCTGCTCAGAGTCTCACAAGGCCAACATCAAAGTGTCAGCCATCTGGGTTCTTATCTGGGGGCTTTGGGAAAGATTCTGCTTCCAGTTTTTTATAGTTGTTGACAGAATCCGGTTCCTTGTGGCTTCAGGTCTGATGTCCCCATTTCATCGCTGTCAGCTGGGGGTTGGGGTTGGTCTCTGCCTCTCCAGGCTGCCCATATTCCTTCTCATGGGGTTCCCTCCACCTTCAAAGCCACAGAAGGAACATCAAATCCTCACCCTTTCAATTAAGAGGTCACCTGATTGGGTCAGGTTCACCCAGATACTCTCCATATTTTAAAGTCGATTTACTTAGGGCTTTACTTGCATCTGCAAAATTCCCTCTCAGCAGCATTTGTGTAAATATTCAATTGAATCAACAGAAGAGGAGAATCTTGGGGGAAACAAGGGCATTTTTAGAATTCTGCCTACCATAACACAGCAATTCTTAAACTGCCTTCCACAAAGGTAAGATGATGATAGCTGTTCTGTGAAGAAAGCAGTTCGTAGCCAAACCATTTGGAGAAACACTGGGGGAAACAGAGTGAAACCAGTTTTGTTTGCTAGTTTTCAGTTCAGGACATAGGAGAGTCATTAATATGCCATTGTATCTGGTGATTCAAGGTATGCAGTATTTCCCAAATGTATTAAGCCGTAGTATTCTTTTCTGCCAGAATATCTGTTATTCTTTATAACCCAGTTTGGGATACAATCATCCAGATTTAAAAAGGAATTTGTATAGGCAAAGACAGGATGATAAACAGGAAATTCCTTATGTCTTTACACATCTGTGTTTAGAAAATTGTGACCTGATGGTAGGCTCATTGTCTGTAGGTGCCCTCCGAGGCATAGTCCTGGATACCAGTTTCTGGAAGGAGTTAATTATCCGTGGCCCTCCAAGGCGCTCCTTCTCTCGTCTTCCTTCAAGGGCTAGGTCCGTGGTGTTGTGCCACTAGCAAGAGGCCTTCAGGAGCCATAACTGAATGATGCTCACTGTCTTGAAGGCATTTCCCTGCCCCATGACTCAGTTTGCCTGGGATGAGTTTGAAAGGCCAGAGTGAGGTCCATAGAAGAGAAGGAGGGAGGAGGGGTTTGGGCATAGCATTCTGCTGAAACCAGGCACCTATCTGTTTATTGCCCTTCCAGGCTGAGCTTCTCTGACCAAACCTGAAAGCAGACAGAAATGCCTCTTCTTGGAAGGTATGCTTCTAGCAAGCAGCCCTTTCCTCTGCTGCCTCTTCTCCCCTCCCTGGGACAGGCCTGGCACCACTTTTACCATCTGTCCCAGGGATATCTCACAGGCCAGACCTGTGGCCACTGTATGATTTAACCCTGTGCCTTTGGGATAGAAAATCAGTGCAGGTTTTATCATGTCTCCCCTGAAATCAACTCCAAAATAATTTTTGCCTTCGATCTACTCATCTGCCATTCTATGCTTGATTTCAAATTGTGGTTTGTTTTCTCTGTAAGAATTCCCTGGCCATCTTTTGGATAAACAGCAAGTATGTTCTGGGCACTCTAATAAATTGCAACTTCAGACAGAAGCTTGCTCTTGCTGGAGGCAAGTGATTAAACATTTTAATAGCGCAGCAAACTTATCAACAGGCTTACCAAAAAAGAGAAAAGGAAGTGATTTTATTCTCCCAGCTTGTATTTCAGCGTATTTTACTACTGGGGTCAAATGTCTGTCAAAGATTTTTGAGGCCCAAATTTGACTTAGAAGAACCTCAAAAGGTTTCTACTATGCACACTGCATCACGCTCTATAAACAGCCCAGGATTTTCCCTGCACATGCCTAACTATCCAGTTCAATATCACCATGGTGCCTAAAAGGTTTTTAATATAGATATTAAATATATCTATATCATCGCTTCAGTGAGAGCCTGAGCTGTGCTTTTTCCTCTGGGGTCTTCCAAGCTATTTGCTGCTGACATACACTATTAAAAATAAACCTACCCTGAGGAACTAGTCATTTTACATGGCATTAGGACTAATGTTATCATTTAAGTAGCTGCGGAGATTTGCCAACTACAGAGGCCCCAGATAACGAAGGAAACACGATCATGTGAGATAATCTTCTGTGCAGAAATGACTTTCATCATCTGTAATATGTAGTTTAGATGCTTATTTAAGATTTATACTATTGAACAAATATTGATGCCTTCAACAGAATAAAAAACATCAATGCTAGAGACAGGTAAAAGATCAGATCCACTTCCAGGGCTTCAGATTTGGCTGGGTATAAAACAACATGCTTGGAATCTGTGTAGTGCAGAGGGGAAGAAAGAAGGAGATTCATTTCCATTCTACCACCTTCCACTTGGTGACATGGCAGCCCCTGGCATGTACAAATGTATAGCATCTACACAATAATTTTATAAAGGAGGCAATATTTTTATCCACATTTCACAGATGAGGAAACTGAAGGTTAGCATGTTTTCTTAAACTGAAGTTTGAATAAGCTCACTGCTACGATATGGCAATATTGAGAATTGAACGTAGCTCTGACTGCAAAGTCTGTACACACTCTACAAATATTGTCCTCTTCCACCATTTGCAAAAGGACCAAGATTCTGACTGCTTTTTCCACTCCACCCACAGGGTAGAATATTGACAATGTAATTGACCATCTATTCATCCATGGATGCAGATGATTTCATTTATTCATCCATCAATCAATACATATTTATTGAGCATGTAATGCACCAGGCACTGTGTCAAGCACACAGCATACAGAATGGAAACAGGCACAGGCCCCAGTCCCAACAACAGAGATGGATGTGCACACGCAGGCCCTCCTAGTTTGGTGAAGTTGGATGCCCTTGTTCAATGACTGCACAGCTCGATAAAGGCAGTGCCCAAGTCGTTTGCCTGCATAGTTTGGCAGCCCTTTTGATAGACCAGATGGGAGTGATGACTTCCTTAACCCCTCTCAGACACAGGGCATTGCCTCAGCCTCCCAAAGTGCTGGGATTACAGGTGTGAGCTACCACGCCCAGTTGAAATGCTCTTCAATCTTATCAGACTTGGCACTCCCCCAAAATGCAGATGTCATTACTCAACATGCGTAACTAGCTTCTGTTTAATGGCATGTTGTCGTTTACAGTTAAGCAGCACTATGACATCCATCATTAGCCCACTTCACAGATGAAGAAACTGAGACTCAGAGAGGTGAAGTGATTTATCTGTGGGCAGGTAGACGGAGTGATGCAGTGGAGTGAGAACCCTGGGCCTGATGTTTATCTCTCTTCACCTGCCCATGTACCTATCACAAAGGAAGACATCATCTGAGAGCTTATGTCCTGCAGGCCTTTTGAGGTGGGTGCTGTTGTTGTGCCCATTTTAGGGTGAAGAACACAAGACACAGAGAGGTAAGTCACTTGCCTAAGTGCACACCACAAGGAAGAGGCAGAAATAGAACTTCAGCCTGAGCCTTCTGACTCCAGACAAGAAGCTTTGGGGTGGTTCTCATCCTTACGGGGTTGATCTCTTTGCAAAAGGCAACTCCGGATTGGTAATGACACATCAGGTCCCCTCCAATCCTGATGCTGTCCTTGTGGGGATCAAACCCTCATTAAAGGAAAAACACTGAAGAGGCCCTCTCTTTTGTCCATCTTTCCCCCACCAGCTTCTCAGATGCTAGGATCCCTGCAGCCTCATAAGATCTGAAGCTCTTGAAAGAGCCTCTTCAGAAAACTACGGGGATCTATTGTTATATTAAAAAATAAAAATAGGCAATCCCAACACGTTGAGAGGCTGTGATACGAGGATTGCTTGAGGCCAGGGGTTCAAGACCAGCCTGGGCAACACGGCAAGATCTTGTCTCTACAAAAATTTAAAGATAAGCTGGACATGGTGGTGTAGGCCTGTAGTCCCAGCTACTCAGGAGGCGGAGGTGGGAGGATCACTTGAACCCAGGAGTTTGAGGCTGCAGTGAACCTTGATTGTGCCACTGCAACAGAGATCCTATCTATAAAAAAATAAAATAAAAATAACTTGCATTAGGGTTGCAGCATGGTGGAGAAAAGAAGATGAAGCAAGGGCACCAGAGCTAGTACCGGGGAAGGCCTGGTGGTGATGGTGTTAGCATCTGGTTAAGCTGCATAGCTGGTCTGATGGGATTTGGCAAACTGCAGCCCTGTCTCATTTCTAGTCATTTTTACCTGCTACATTTGCATATACATATGATATCTGTTATCCTAATTACATCTATTTTCCCAGGTACAGACAGACATACCCCAGAGTTGGGGTGCCCATTAGCAGATCACACAGGCCTCTGCAGCTGTGTTTTGATTAGCGGAAGAGGCTCTTTGGCATCAGAGAACTGAAATCACCTTTTAGGGTATGACAAGCTCAGCCAAGCGTCTCGCAAGTGAAAATCAGAGGTTTCTCTAAGGAAGGAGTGAGAACGACCATAAAGAATTAAAAGGAGAATAACCTTTAATGGTTTCAGGTGTGAAAGCTCAGTGACACCGAAGGCCTGCCATTCATCAGACAGCGTGATGTTCCAAGATCCCTCCCGGCCCACATTCACCCCCATACATGCCTCTGGAAGGAGGGGACAGCCATGGGAGCCCCCCAGGGGGAGCTCAACTCACCATTTTTCCAGGCTGGGTTCCAAGCAGGGAGGACGTGAAGGTGAAGAGGCCAAGGATGGCTGGAGGAGGGAGCACAGGAGTATTATGGATCATGATGCATGCCCACCTGCATTAAATGACTTGCAAACAATATGAAAATCCCTATGCAAGTTACTAAAAGCTCCTTTTTATACTCTATGGCTCAGGGGCGCCTTTTAGAATTCACACAGGTATTTTCGTGATTGCACGCTCTACCATGGACTTGCATGCCCAAGCTCTCCCAGCTTCCTTGGGAGGTGTCTTAGTCCATTTGCATTGCTAGAAAGGAATTTCTGAAGCTGGGTAATTTATAAAGAAGAGGTCTATTTGGCTCATGGTTCTGCAGGCTGTACAAGAAACATGGCACTGACATCTGCTCCTGGTAAGGCCCCAGGAAGCTTCCACTCATGGCAGAAGGGGAAGGGGAGCTGGCAGCACGTGTGAGAGAGGAAGGGTGCCAGGCTCTTTTAAACAATCAGCTCTCACATGAACTAACAGAGTGAGAACTCACTCATTATGGTACCAAACCATTCATGGTGGATCTGCCTACATGACCCAAATACCTCCCACAAGGACCCACTTCCAACATTGGGGATCACATTTCAGCATGAGATTTGGAGGGAACGAACACCCAACCCATATCAGGAAGGTTGTGCCTCCGTGCTGTGAATGTGGTCTATGGGTCAATATTTTAGGTGTTAAGTTGGTGAATTCTTTGTAATACCTGGCATTTTCATAAGCTCTATCCTTTGTGACCCTTGATAACCCGATAAGGGAGAATGGGCAGGTTTTGTTTTTTTTTTTTTGACGGAGTCTCGCTCTGGAGGGCAGTGGCCGGATCTCCGCTCACTGCAAGCTCCGTCTCCCGGGTTTACGCCATTCTCCTGCCTCAGCCTCCCGAGTGCTGGGACTACAGGCGCCCGCCACCTCGCCCGGCTAGTTTTTTGTATTTTTTAGTACAGACGGGATTTCACTGTGTTAGCCAGGATGGTCTCGATCTCCTGACCTCGTGATCCGCCCGTCTCGGCCTCCCAAAGTGCCGGGATTACAGGCTTGAGCCACCGTGCCCAGCCATGAGCAGGTTTTATGACCCCTACTGTACTGGGCCTAAAGACACTTAGTAAGTTACCCAAGGCCAAACAGTCAGGCTGCAGTTGAACCCTCCCTTGTACCCAGGTGCCCTAAGTTCAAGCCTGGTGCTATTTGCTCTACATTTCTCTGATTTAATCACTGCACACAGGGAATGGTGGAGGACTAGAGAGGCAAGGAACATCCAGGAGACAGAATTCTCAGTATTTTTTTCCTTCTTCTGGAGGGAAGAAAAACCCTCTGGTGGCAGGGTTCCTCACTGGAGGGAGGAAAGGCCATGTCACTAGGAGGGGTCACCAAGGATTTGTGGATTCAAAACACTCATCAGGGGAGCATTCTGGGTTGAGAAGTACCCATTCATTTTTTTCCTTTGACAAATATAGTCATGTTAGGCATCACTTAATGATGGAGATACGTTCTGAGAAATGCATCATAGAATATACTCACCCAAACTTAGATGGTACAGCCTACTACACAGCTAGGCTTTATGGTGTACCTATTGTTCTTAGGCTACAAACCTGTACAGTAAGTTACTGTGCTGAATACTGTAGGCAACTGTAACACAATGGTAAATACTTATGTATCTAAACAAATCTAAATTGGAAAAAGTACAGTAAAAATACAGTGCTATAATCATATGGGACCAGTGTCATATATGTGGTTCGTCATTAGGTGGTGTGTGACTGTATTTACTGAGGACCTACTATATGCCAGGCATTGTTCTACGCAAATGAGATTCAACTGGAGGCAGATAATGATCAATTGTGCTAAGAGCTATGACAAAAATAAAATATACCAGCTGAGACCAATTTAGCCAGGGCAGTCTCTCTGAAGAAAAGTATCTGAGCTAAGACTCTTCACTAAGCAAGAGCCATCCACCCAAGAGCTGGGAGAAGAGGTGTCCAGGCAGGGCTGCACTGCAGGCAGAGGTTCAGGAGCAGAAAGGGCTGCAGGCTTAAGAGCCAGCAAAGCAGTGAGTCTGGCTGAAGTTGGCTAGAGCAAGGTTGCAAAGAGCAGATGGTCTGAGATGAGTTTGGAGAGGGAAGCTGGAAAACAACTGGGCAAGACCTCAGAGGTTTTTTAGGTAGCCTTTAAGCTAACCCCAAACGTAGTGGCTTATAATCAACAGCTTGGTTTTTTAATTAAATAGATTAGAATAATAGTCTATACTATACTGTGTAGTAGTTTTCCAACCTTAGCATGTATCAGAATCGCTTGGTAAATCTCGCAGAATGATTGATGCAGCTTATCTGAGGTTGAGCCCAAGAATCTGCATTTCTTTTCTTTTTTTTTTTTTTTTGAGACAGAGTCTCCCTCTATCACCCATGACCTTGGCTCGCTGCAACCTCCGCCTCCCAGGTTCAAGCAATTCTCCTGCTTCACCCTCCCAAGTAGCTGGGATTACAGGCTCCTGCCACCTCGCCCTTCCTTTTTTTTTTTTTTTTTTTTTTTTTTT
>NC_037688.1:8840681-8868105 GCF_003255815.1 Theropithecus gelada | reverse complement strand
TTTTTTTTTTTTGTATTTTTAGTAGAGACAGGGTTTCGCCATGTTGGCCAGGATGGTCTCGAACTCCTGACCTCAGGTGATCCACCCACCTCAGCCTCCCAAAGTGCTGGGATTACAGGCGTGAGCCACGGTGCCTGGCCAAGAATCTGCATTTCTAATAAGTTTTCAGGTGATGTTGGGGCTGCTGGTCCCAAACCATTTTGAGAACCACTATATTAAGAATGCATTACGTATATTACAGTCAAGTTTTGTTTCTTTGAAACTCTTATTCCAGTAGTATATCTGTTCGTGTGTACTGGATCCTGATGGAAACGGTTTTTTTGTTATTATTGTTTTTGTTTTGTTTTGCTTTGTTTTGTTTTTTGAGATGGAGTCTTGCTCTGTCACCCAGGCTGGAGTACAGTGGTGCGATCTTGGCTCATTGCAAGATCCGCCTCCCAGGTTCACGCCATTCCCCTGCCTCAGCCTCCTGAGTAGCTGGGACTACAGGCGCCTGCCACCACGCCCAGCTAATTTTTTGTATTTTTAGTACAGATGGGGTTTCACCATGTTAGCCAAGATGGTCTCAATCTCCTGACCTCCTGATCCGCCCGCCTCAGCCTCTCAAAGTGCTGGGATTACAGGTGTGAGTCACTGCACCCAGCCGGAAAAGGTATTTTTTTAAGGATGGGTTCAAAAGAGTTTGAAAGCCCTGGATTTAATAACATAAGACCCTTCTTTAGAAGAGAAATTATCCTTTCTTTTTGTTTGAGACGGAGTTTAGCTCTTGTTTGCCAGGCTTGAGTGCAATGGCACTATCTTGGCTCACTGCAACCTCCGCCTCCCAGGTTCAAGCAATTCTCCTGCCTCACCCTCCCAAGTAGCTGGGACTACAGGCATGCACCACCATGCCTGGCTAATTTTGTATTGTTAGTAGAGACGGGGTTTCTCCATGTTGGTCAGGCTGGTCTGGAACTCCCGACCTCAGGTGACCCACCTGCCTTGGCCTCCCAAAAGCGTGGGGATTACAGGCGTGAGCCACTGCGCCCAGCTGAGAAATCATTCTTGAATGCTGTAATTGACTGCTGAGGATCTTGTGGCTTCCATAAACATAAATAAAATAGTAAATATATGAATGGCCCAGGTATGGTGGTTCATGCCTAAATCAGCACTTGGGGAGGCTGAGGCAGGAAGATCACTCGAGGCCTGGAGTTCAAGACCATCCTGGGAAACACAGCAAGACCCCATCTTTACAGAAAAAATAATTTAAAATTATCTGGTGGTGGTGTTGGGCACCTGTAGTCCCAACTACTTGGGAGACTGAGGGGGCAAGATTGCTTGAGCCCAGGAGCTTGAGGCTACAATGAGCTAGGATCATGGCACTGCACTCCAGCCTGGGCAGTGGGCCATCTCTAAATGTATATATATATAACAATAGATTAAAGAATATCTAGCTGGAATATGAAACAAGATTCTCCTGTTGATGGCCTCACCTCAGCCTTAATTTATTATCCTACCGAATCTCCAAAAACATTGGATTGCATTTTGGCATAGAGCCCAGGATCCCACTCTAAGCTGCCTGCCTCCCTATTCAGTGCTAGGGAGCACTCCAGCCACTCTGACAACGCTTTCAGGTCCTACTTGCATCTCCACAGTGCTGGCATCCTCCAGAGGACTCAACCGCATTCAGTCCTTAAGATGCAAGCCCACGCACCTGGTTTGCCACACATACCTGTTGACAGTTTATGTGACAGTTTCCTCTGCAGATTAGTCCTGCTTCTCCTGTGAGCTGCACTGGTTCCAGGTCCCCATGGGAAATTAGGGATAAATCCCAGCTTCTCCTTTCCTAGACAGTTCTGACCTCAATTACAAAAAAAGTGTTGGCCAAGGCAGGCGGATCACGAGGTCAGGAGATCGAGACCATCCTGGCTAACACGGTGAAACCCCGTCTCTACTAAAAACACAAAAAAATTAGCCGGGCGTGGTGGCGGGCGCCTGTAGTCCCAGCTACCTGGGAGGCTGAGGCAGGAGAATGGTGTGAACCTGGGAGGCGGAGCTTGCAGTGAGCTGAGATTGTGCCACTGCACTCCAGCCTGGGCAACAGAGTGAGACTCTGTCTCAAAAAAAAAAAAGAAAGGATTGGATCCCCATTTGGTAACAAACCATCCTGGTGGGGAAGTTGAGGGCTTATTTCTAGAATCCTAACAGAAAGGCAGTAGCTTCTGGAATCTACACTAACTCAGAAGTCTAGAAACGTGCATGCATTCATTCAGTAAATCTATCAAGTACCTACTGTGTGCAAGGCACTAGCAAGGTGCTATGACTGTCCCAGCAGTGAGCAGAACATGGCCTCCTGCTGCTCACAGCGGGTGCACTTTCTGCCTCCTTCCCCAACTTGCTAGGTGACTTAGGCCAAGCACTGCCTTTCTTAGACACTTGGCATGACCAGTAGGGCACAGAAAGGAGCATGAAACGTTACCGCTGCAAAGTACCACAAGAGTGACTGAATCCCATCTCCTCGTTTTATGAATGGAAACTGGGGCTATGGTGAAGGAAAGGGACTTGCTCAGGATCACATGGTGTGTTGCTGGCAGCACTGTGTGGAAGGCTCGCTGAAACCTCAGAGGCTGCCTCCCATGTAGCCTCCTTATGCTCCCCCCCACGGCCCCTCCCAATCCCCTCCATCTCACCTATTATGAAGATGGAAAAGTCTATCTAGTTGGAAATACATGGAACTCCAGAAAGATATAGTGGACATCAGGTAGTTGCTGATTTTTTGGAACAATTCAAGTTTAATTGCTGTGACCTAAATGGTGTTCTAGAGAGAATATGGGTTGTCAGAGCCCAGGCCAGAGACAGAAGCAGCAAGGACGCTCTGAACCCATCCAGGCAGAACCGACCCCCACCACTGAGGTAGGAGGTGGGACTCAATACCAGAGATGGGGCTCAGACACTAGACCAAATGGAGGACTAGCTAAAATAGGAACTAGGCAGAAGCAACTTTCCATAAGACATGCCCACCAGTGTGCCACGTCAGTTTACCTTTGCGCGGCAACACCCAGGAGTTATTGCTCCTCTCCATGGAAATGACCTGATGATGCAGGAGTTACTACCCTTTTCCTAGAAATGTCTGCAAAAAACAACCCTTAATCTGCATGCAATTAAAAGTAGGTATAACTATGACTGCAAACCTGCCCTGAGCCGCTGCTCTCCGCACACTGCCTATGGGGTAGCCCTGCTCTGCAGGAGCAGTCACAGAGCTGCATCACTGTCAGAACTGCAACACTGACACTTTGGTAAAGCTGTTTTCTTCTACCTTACCACCAGCTCACCCTTGAATTCTTTCCTGGGCAAAGCCAAGAATCCTCTCAGGCTAAGCCCCAATTTGCATCACCACTCTGCTTCCCATCTACTGCATTTCTGGAGACCACTCACACATAGCTCAGTGGGTGTTACATCTGTGATACTTGCCCCAGTCTACCCATTGGAAAGAACCAACCTCTCCTCCTCAAAGTCACCATCTTGTGTCCCTCTTTAGCACTCCTCTCATTCTGCCTTGCATGGGGAAGAATTTATTCAATCACTCACCTGACGTACCTGTGCAGTGTCAGGAAAATAACTAAGATCTAGGCCATCAAGGAGATCCAGACACAGCCCCCTGCCCTCAAGAAGTCCATCCACTGGACAGGCCCAGCGGCTCACGCCTGTAATCCCAGCACTTTGGGAGGCCGAGGTGGGTAGATCACTTGAGGTCAGGAGTTTGAGACCAGCCTGGCCAACATGGTGAAACACTGTCTCTACTAAAAATATAAAAATTAGCTGGGCACGGTGGCACGTGCCTGTAATCCCAGCTACTTGGGAGGCTGAGGCACGAGAATCACTTGAACCCAGGAGGCAGAGGTCACAGTGAGCTAAGATCATGCCACTGCACCCCAGCCTGGATGACAGAGCAAGACACTGTCTCAAAAAAAATAAAAAATAAAAATTCCACCCATAGACAGCTGTCACCATATATGTGGTAAGTGTGGCAGCAGAGGACCTCTGGAACCCCAGTGAAGGCCCTGAGTTGAGCACACATCTCTCTCCCCAGCCAGTCTTTGGTCTTCATAAGGCATGGACTATGCCATGCCCATTCGCTCAGCTCTGTTCATCACCACCTTCTGAAAGATCCAGCAGCTTCCTCAGCGAATCCTTCAGAAGAAGTGGTGAGAAGACAGAGCTCTCTAGTCTCCTTGGAAAACTGCAGGCACAGCCAAGTCTACAGAATCACACAGGGAATTCCCTTCTTTTCCTCCTGCCACTTGCCCCACTCAGTGGCACTAGATGATTATGATGCAGCCTATGGGACTGTCCTCCCAGCACTCCTTTTCCAGGAATTGTTGCATCACTCCCCATCTCCCATCTTCTACATGGTCATCAAGGGAATCACTCTGTAAGTCCAACCTGACTCCTGACCACAGCCTCAGCGGTTGGCACCTGTCACCTTGAGCCAAAAAGAGATATTTCAGGAATCCTTGAAACGAAAATAAAAGAGAGCCTCCAGTATCTTCAAGCAAGGCGTGAAATGTTCTAGGTAGCCTCATTTCCTTCCATGAGGGTGCCAGAAGTGGAAGAGCCAGTGTGCAAGTGGATAGGATGAGCAGATGCTCAGCGGGAAGCAGAAAAAAAGATCACTTGTCCTGATCCCATTTGAACCCCTCATTTCATTAGGTCCTGTTGCATCTTTTCTGCGATACTCCAGAAAAGTCTTCCTCTTTAGTCTCCCTCTTCCATAAACTGGTTCAACTTGAGTTTCTGTTACTTGCAACCCATGGCCTCCGAATGGTGCAATACTGCTCTGAGAAGCTGCTATGCTTACAAAGTGTCATGCCTTTGGGGGAGTTTCTTCTCTATCCAACCCTCACCCCTACCTCAAACCGAGAGTCACCCACAGATGGTGCCATCATTATATTAGCAGGAAACCAAGTCACAAGCTATGTTCAAGAACATCGAAAAATAACATGAGCCGCTAATGATAATGGAAGGTGGTTAGCCAAGCTCCAGGGCAAGGTGTCTGTAGTAGATGTCTTTTGGCCATAGATCAGTGAGATGTTAAAGTCCAGGCTGGGAAGAACAATGAAGAAATAATTTATCTTCATTGTGTTTATACTACTGCTATGCAGTAAAGCATTTATGAGTTAGAGAAAAAGTTAAACTTGACCACAGGTATCAGTATGGTAAATATATTGACTGGCCTGGGTCCTTGTTCTATGTAAAAGAGGAGTTAAACATATACATTGTTATTCCTCATAGTGGACCATGGTCAACTCCCCAACAGCTAAACCACCCTCTGTCACCTGGCAAAGACCATGCAGTTTGGGGTTTGAATCCAGCTCCAGTGGTAGGTCTGAGGTTAATCACTTTCAGCAAGTGGTTTGGTAGTGGTCGTGTGATCCAATTCCAGCCAGTAAGACTTAAAGAGAGGTTTGCCAGAGGCTTCTGAGAAAGGTATTTCATGCACTTGAGAGAGAGAGAGAGAGAGAGAGTATGAAAGTCCACTCTCACTTCCCCCAACATGATGTGAACAAGGAAGCAAAGAGCTCTGATGCCTGTGGCTGCCACTCTGAAGCCATGAGGGGACCCAGCCTTCAGATGAAGCAGGTACAAGTCCCTGATGTCATGATGAAAGCCCTGGATTAATTCTGAGTGTGGGAGTGAATAAATGTCCTTGCTGTTAGGTGCGTTTGAGTAGTGGATTCTATTACTGTCTGCTGAACTCATCCTAACCAATGCATTCTCTACTCAAAGGAAGAGCAGTGGCCAGGTGCAGGAGCTCATGCCTGTAATCTCAGCACTTTGGGGGACCAAGGCGGGAGTGGATCGCCTGAGCCCAGGAGTTCAAGTTTGCGGTGAGCTATGCTCATGCCACTGCACTCCAGCCTGGGCAACAGAGCAAGACTCTGTCTCCGGAAAAAAAAAAAAAAAAAGAACAGCAACAATTGTGAGTGCAAATCTCAGCTCTGCCACTTGCTGCTTGTATGAAATTGAGCAATTTACCCAACTCTTCTAAGCCTCAGTGCATTAATCTGTAAATCGGGACATTAATGTTACTGTGGTGGTGACTGGTCAATCTGGACTATCTAGAATCCAGTCCCCCACCTTCAAAACTTTTTTGGGAGCTCCCCCAATGATACATAGTCTTGGAGAAAGATAGAGCCTGCTAAGTACTCTTGTTGCTTAACAGACAACATCTCTTTTTCTTTGGCCGGTCTTGAAGCAAGCTCAACAAATCCCGATTGAGGGACTCCAGGCCGTGGAGATGACTGGAAGTTTTGTTGATTGTAGTCACAGAGGTGTCACATGGAACAGCCTTCCTGATTCTCTGGGGTTCCCTGAATCCCCCTTCCTTTTCACAACCTTGTGTTCCAGCTTCTGACAACCTCCTTCCAATAAACTCTCTTACTTTGAGAAAGCAAGTCAGCTTCTGTTGCTTACAGCCAAGAAAGCTGGCAGATGAAAGGGTCCTCTTTATAAGGCTGTGGCAAAGCTTCACTGAAATCACTCTTGTAAAGCCAGGCTCCATACATGTTAGCTATTGAGATCAGTACAGACTCAGATGGCCCCCACGAAAGGATGATCTGAGTTCAACACAAGGTTTTGATTGACCAAAAAGGGTACACAGTATCCCAGTTGCTGAATTGGCAAACTTCCCCTCTACACTTAACTTTGACTGCTTGGAGTCTCACGCTTGCCACATTCACCACGAATTGGCAACATGTGACAAACACAACGGCATGGAGGCGCAGACCCTCCAAAAGCCAAATCCAAACAAAAATGTTGAGTGGCAATGCTGGCAACAAGTTCTCCTTCTTAACCATGGTGTGCTAGTCCTGATGTTAAAATCACTTACAGTCTCTGGACACACAGTCAATGGGCAGCACGAGGGAGTCAGGGCACTGAGGGAACAGGGGCTCGAGGGCAGAGATCCGAGACCAGCTCCAGAGGACAAGCAACTATCCCAGGGACTTGTCCTACAACTGCTCTACCTGGCTCTTTGCACCATCAAGCATGTTGCGAAGTGGTTGAACCTGCTCCTTAACACACAGAAGAAAGGGTCAGATGACTGAGGCACGTGGCTGTACTTTGTAAGTTGGTACATTCCAGACACCAGGGATCATTGCCATCAACCTCACTACCACCATCATCAACAGCCTGTCTATCTCCTCTCTAACATTTATTGAGCTATTATTATGCTCCAGGGACAGGTTTAACATTTCGTAAACACAAGTTCATGAAATCCTTGCAAGAAATTAGGAGGTCAGGTACTATACTATTCATTAATAAACTGATGCATAGCGTACTTGGATGACCTGCCCAAGGTCACACGGCTAGCAGGTAATAGAGCCATGACTCACCCCCAGGTTTGGCAGGGTCCTTAACCATGCAGTAACAACTCAGCAGTATTGCTCCAGAGATGCCCTTCCTTCCAAACACACACACATTCAGACTCTAATTTCAGCCTGCCCTATGCTCAACAGACTTTTATCTGCCATTTTAACAGCCACACAACAGAACTTTGCTAAAGTGCCTTTGTTTTTTTATTTGGAAGATGGATTTTATGCCCTGGTTGGGGCTGGTGGTGGAGGCTGTCTCTTCCACATTATAAACACTTACTAACATGCCATAAAAATGTCCCCCGGGTGCTTATGGCAATCTATGAATCATGGCCATTTAATCTCATGTGTATAGTCAGAGGATTGGGCCCACACTTTTTTTCTATGAGTTTGGCCTATAGGCTTTAGGCTTGTAAATCTTCCCTCACACACCGATGCTGGGACACCAAGAAAAACAATTATTTATGAATGGGATATTCAGGTGTTCTGCTCCAGATTAATTGCTTTCAGTCCTATTTAACAGACATCTAACGTGTCAATGGTAGAAAAATGAATCACCGCCACCACTGCAATGAGGAAGAAAAATCAGAAAAGGCATGCATCTTCCTGAGGGGGCACCGTGAGCTGGGCTTGTGTCTGTGGGGCCAGTATGGTGAGGATCTGTGGTTCTGGAGGGAGGGCAGCTGTGAGGATGACCACGCACAAGCTCACCCCAGTGAGCCCACACCGCCACCCACCCCAGCCAGCAGTGCCTGACTTTTTTACTACTCTTCGCTTGTTCCAGAGAAGAGGAAGCACAGATCAATAGGATGCTTGACAGAGGTGCCTGCAAGCACGACCATTCCTCAGGCCAGACACTGATGGCAGCTATCACTAGCAATAAAAGGCTGCTGGAGACAGAATAGAGGCTCGTCCCTTTGTGGGCCGGCTACTCCTCTCTGATAAACATCTCCTGCATGAGCTCGCAGCAAAAGAACCATTTCCAGGAGGCAACGTGCTCCCTGCCTGCCATCTGCACTCGGCTTCCCAACAGACATTTCCTCATGTTGTTCAAAAGGTTTTCTCGGCCGGGTGCGGTGGCTCATGTCTGTAATCCCAGCACTCTGGGAGGCCAAAGTGGGTGGATCACTTGAGGTCAGGAGTTCGAGACCAGCCTGGCCAACATCGTGAAAACCCATCTCTACTAAAAGTACAAAAATTAGCTGGGCATGGTGGCAGTGCCTGTAATTCTAGCTACTCAGGAGTCATAGACAGGAGAATTGCTTGAACCCGGGAAGCGGAGGTTGCAATGAGCTAAGATTGTGCCACTGCACTCCAGCTTGGGTGACAGAGCGAGACTCCATCTCAAAAAAAAAAAAAAAAATTTCCCAGGCTCACAGGTACTGGCCAGGCCACCTCTAAGGATCACTGCATTTTATTCCTGTGCATTGTGTGGAATGGGGAATGCTGCTGGAGGTTTTGTAGCAGCTTCTGGCTCTCGGGAAGGTGGTGCAAAAACCCACATGCTGTCAAAATCCATTCCAAATTAAATTCCTAGAGGGAGGCCATACCTCATCAAGTCCTTCTTTATTTTTTTGGAGAGGAAAAGGCATTATTTTGCCAAACTAGTTCCTTACAATGCTAATTTTTTTTTTTTTGGTCCCTTTTGCTGTGTTTGGAAAAAACAAAACTGCTGTGGATGTTACAGCCAAGGTGGTCCCAAGAATTCTGCCTCCTTGTCTGGGCCAGCATCCCTCGCTGGTCTTGGTTAGGGAGGGTAGACAGCGACCAAAAAACTGTGGTCCAGTTCTGAAATTGATGACACAAGCATATACCCACTGGGGCTCCTTTTTCCAACCCTCCATCACATCTTAAATGGGAATATGAAATTGTTGCCCCTCCCACGTCCCTACTGTAAAGGTAGGGGTGGGGGGAATACGGTGAAAAGACAGTGAGAAAGCCTCTGCAGGCCTCTAGTTTAAATTTATACCACTAAGAGACTCTAGGCCTTAAAAATTAGGACAATAACATCATAACACATTTCCACTCCAAAGTCAGCTTAGCAAGCTTATAGAATATTCCACGGTAGAACTGGGGGAGTAATCTCTATAGAAAGAACCATCTGAGGCAGGGTTTCTCACTCTCGGCACTGTTAACATTTGTGGCCTAATTCTTTGCTTTTGGGGGGCTGTTCTGTGCAGTGTAGGGTGTTCAGCAGCCTCCCCGGTCTCCACCCACTATGTGCCAGTAACACCCCTCAGTCATGACAACCCAAAATGTCTCCAGATATTGCGAAATGTCCCTGGGGATGGAAGTTGCTCCCATCTGAAAACCATTGCTCACAGCAAAGGTGTGGAGATGGGAACAAGCCTGGTACATCCAGGATCTAGAGATAAACGCTGCATAATTATTACCCATGTCGTTGGGTGGGTTCCTGAGAACACTAAATGAGATGTGAAAGGACTTCATAAAATAATCATCATCACCATCATCATCCTCATCACAGCAGCTATTGTTTCCTGAGTGCCTATCACATACCAACCATATGCCTGGCACTGGACACTCACCATCTCTAACAAGTATTCATGGCAATTAATGCTGGTGCCATGGGCTGGTGACTCACAATACCAGAGAGTCAGAGCCATCATGTTCACCAAATATGGCAAACGAGAAGTAGCATGGCCAGGCTGCCCTCACTGCTGCAGGGGAAAACAGAGGGTGTGCTCTTTCTTCGCTCACAGTCCTGTGTTGTCACACTAGGGATGTTTCTTGATACAGGATGGGCTGGAGAACTGAGTCATGCTCCTATTGGAAAATCACTAGTCAAGGTGACCCCCGCCCTACTCCACTCAACCACACACGACTTGTGGACTCACTGGCCACTCATTTACACCCTCACTACACAAAGAATGGTCCATGACCCACAGCCACAGCAGCACCCCAGAGCTCATTAAGGAATTCAGAATCTCAGGCCCCATCCTTGACCTTGCAATTCAGAATCTTCATTCTAACAAGCTCCCCAGGTTATCTGTGAATGCATTAGAGTCTGAGATACTGCTCTGTGGTAAGAATCCAAGGCTGCTAGCATCTGTCAGCATGTTAGAGTGTGCATAGATGGACCAGAGCATCCCTTCGCACTCTGGATTCACCCATTCGATAAATATTTCTCGAATGCCTACCATGTGCCCCACCCATGTGGGGCTGACAGTCTGGTGGCCTCTGGCCACACCCGCCCCCCAGCTGGTGACTACCCAGATAAAGTCACTCAGTTTACAACATAGGAGGAAAATGAAGCTCTACCAGATTAAGAAACTTGGGGAAATCCCACTGCTAATAAACAGAATAAGAGTTTTAACTCAGGCATTCTTTTCCCAAATCCTGCCCCCTTCTCCTATATTCATACTACTTTTCACCCACACTCAGTGGGGCAAAGAGAAGATACAGAGGTTCCTGCCTATCCTAACTACTCAATCATACTAAAAGCAGGATTGCAGGATAGGGGTCACACACACTGGCGGCCGGCATCAGTCATGAACTCATCCAAAATCAGAGGTTCAAAGACAGTTTCGTTCACTGGGGTGGAGTTAGCTTTGCTCTAGGCTCTCCATCAGTTTCATCAGTTCTAAATTAAAGGCATTTAAAGACCACCCATAAAAAAAATACAAAGCAACTACAGTTCCTGAGATTTTGATGAGTCTGCACCCTCACACTGTATCTTCCTAGTATCTTAAACCAAAACAGGGACCCAGAGCAGGTCAACGCTGGGAACTCCAGAGTCCTGCCCCAAATCCTTTTGCACCTGGGATTCCTAAAACTTGAAGCCTTTTTTGTTATCAGGTAGTTTTTGTTTTCTCGTAAAAATGTCATGAGACCTGGTTTTAAGCATCAAGCAACTCCAAGGCTTCATGACTTCAGGGAAATTACTCATGAGTCTCAGTTTTCTGCTCTGTAAAATGGGAAAAACAGAAACATTGGATAGAGTTCTTGGGGGAATATGTTGAGCTAAAGGGGGGACTGTGCTCAGCTGGAGTTCTGGAAAGTGTGCAGTAAAAGGCAAATACCTTCTCCCTCCCTTTTTTTCTGTAAACATCCCAGGGGTCTGCTGAGGGCAGATGACACCCGATGTGTCTCCCTAGCAACTCTCCAACATGCGCGGCTGAGCTGGGCTGGGCTGGGAGTGTGATGGAGGCAGGGCCCCGTTCAAATGCACCACCACACCCGGCTACTTTTTTATTTTTATTTTTTTGTATGCACTCAGTCTCATTATGTTGCCCAGGCTGGTCTTGAACCCTTGGCCTCAAGCAATCCTCCAACTTTGCCCTCCCAAAGCACTGGGATTGCCGGCGAGAGCCAATTCATCTGGCCTCTCAGTGTTTAAATTAACCAGTTTCTGTTGCTGAAGCTAAGAACCCTGACAGAAGCAACCCTCAGTTTAATTCCTGGTCTTAAATGTAACTTGTAGAAAGAAATAAATGTGTACACTTAGAAAATCCCCACCACTGACCTAATTCCACTATGTCCACACAAGTACTTCTGAAAATGAAGCCCTTGGAACACACCCATTGGAGTCAACTTTGGTGTAACTAGGGTATTGATGAAAATGCAGATTCCTGGATTAGACTCTTGGAGGCTGCAGTTCAGAAACAGGCTTTTTTTTTTTTTTTCCAAAGTTCCCTTTACCCATCTTTCTAACTGTTGTGCTCGCTAAAATGTTAAACCCACTGGTCTCTGGTGCTTCCTAACCTTTTCTACATAGACAAGTATTAACATCTGTGTGGCTCACTGTGATGAAAGCTAGAAGCTCCTATGACCCAAGGCAACTGGACCTGGGGGACTCTGGCTGTCCCAGGTCATACCCAGCCACCTTGAGCACTAAGGGGAAACATCTAACTACCCACCTGGTGGGTAAAATGGCTGTGAGGTTCTGGACTATTTCAGAGCTACTCAAACTCTGGTCCATGGACCATTGTGATCCATGAGTTTGTAATCCATCTGCAACACCATAACTACAGAAACTGAAAGCAAGCATTGAGAACTTACTTTGGCACTTTGCCAGAATAATTTCTTGGTTGCTAAATCCATCATACAATTTTGGAGTAATGTTTTCTGTGACCCTGTTTTCTATTTCATTTTTTTCAAGTAGTATTTTTCTCATGTATTCCCCAAAATATTGGTCCATAATACATTTGGAAAAAAAAAAAAAAAAAAAGAAAACCAATTGGTCTTTCACCACAACTGATCCACAGCATACCAAAAGAATCATCCAATGGTGAGTTATGTCCGTTTGGGTGTTCTGTGTCATGTTGGTCCAGCTTCAGACCTTGAATTCCCCCTGGATATGTCTGCCACTGGGGGCTTTGGCCTTTACTCTCACCACAGACCGGGCATCTAATCGTGAGACTAGATTAGTACCTGACAGCCAAAGGCCTTTTCATCTCCAAGCAGAATAACAGAAGGAGTTACTACTACTCAGAAACACAAGGAAAACTTTATGCGCTCTCCAGAGTCAATGTAGGTGGCTCAGTGCCAGCCCTATCCTGTCCCCACCCTAGCTTTGTTCCCAGATCAAAACACAACCAGGCCCCCGAGAACTTTTAGGGTTCAAATGCTTAAATATGACAGTGGCAATTTTCCTTTTCCCTTTAAATTCTTTATGTACAATGACCATTTTCAAATAGTTTGGGAAATGAGAAACTTAACTTTTTAATTTTATCAAGGTATTGTGGAAATACACTGAACAGCACATTGGACAAATGTACAATTTGATCAGTTCCTCTGCCTCCTGGACTCAAGCAATCCTCCCACCTCAGCCTCCCAAGTAGCTGGGACTAAAGGGGCACGCTACCCTGCTTGGCTAATTTTTAAATTTTTTGTAGAGATAGGGTCTCACTACGTTGCCCAGGCTGGTCTCAAACTCCTGGGCTCAAGCGATCTGCCTGCCTCGGCTTCCCAAAGTGCTGGGATTATAGGCATGAACCACCATGCCAGGCTTGATCAGTTTTGAAATAGGTATATAACTGTAAAACCATAAGTACAATCAAGATAACAAACATTTCTATCACCCTGCAGAATTTCCCTGTGCCCCTTGACAATCTCTCCCTCCCTCCCTTTCCACTCCAGGCAACCACGAAACCACTAATTTGCTTTCTGCCCCTATGGATTCATTTGCATTTTCTGGGAATTTTACATAAATGGAATTACAATGTGTGTACTCTCTCGCTGCTGGCTTCTGTTACTAAGCATAATACTTTTCAGATTTATCTACATCATTGCAAGTATCAGTACTTCATTCCTTTTATATTGCTGAGTAGTACTCCACTGAATAAAACTGTTTCTATGCAATTGCAAAAACCAGTTTTGAAAAACGAAATTTAACTTTTTTAATCCTCCTGAAAGTATAATAACAAGAAAAAAGGAGGAAAAAGGAAAATAAAAAAGGAGCCCCCTTCTCTGCCCTCATTCCCACCTCAGGATCTTTGTACTTGTTCTGTTCTTGGCCTGGAATATTTCCCAAATCTTGGCACAGTTCATACCTTCTCATCATTCACATCTCAATGCTGTAGTCACTTCCTCAGAGGCCTTCCAAGATCACCATTATATCCTAGATGCCTATAATATTGACTGCTATATAGTAGGTACTCAATAAATATTGGTTAAGTCAAAGTATAAGAGAATAAATGAATGAATGCATGAAAAGGTGAAAGAGCACTATAGATTGAACAATAGTTTTAAAAGTTATAAAATAGTTTCTTTTGCAAAATCTCAGAACTCTCTAATAGAGTAAAGAAATCTGGAAGGCCACCCACTAACGTGCGCTTGCTTATGGATTGGTGCAGGGATCTAGACCAAACCCAGCAGCTGTGACATGAAAATCTATTTAACATGATGGTGAGCAAGTCAGCCTTGGTGATCCCCACCACACTGGCTGGCTCCGGTGCTCCTACAAATCATCTGAAATGCTAAATCATGTTTAAATCCCTCTGATTGTGACCACTGGGGACTCTGAAGGACACTCACATGTAATTTACATACTGCCAAGCTCCTAAGGGCCTGTAAAGAAAGCCCCCGAGGGCTCCCAAGCACTATTCTTGAGGAGAAGGACATGGAGCGACAGATTACATCGAGTCTGCTACCCCAACACCAGGAAGAAAAGAAACCTCACCCTCCAGTTGCTGGGACATCTGCAAATGTCTTAAACTACATTTGCTGTCAGAGGCTTCCCAGGGAAGCCGTGATTACATTGAAAACTGTACACAGATGCTACTGTCTCTCTCATTTTACACAACTCCACTGGTAACAGGTATTTTTGCTCAGATTTTCATTCCTTTTCCAGATTCTGACCATAAAAAGTGTTTTAATCTGAAAGCACGCGGGAGTGGGTTTCACAAGGGCACTGTGCCTTCTGCCTGCAAATGTTAAATTACATTTGGTGACAACATGGCTATCATGCCGATAATGAGTTGGTCCATGCAGCACCTATTGCAGGGTCTGAATGCAGATCCAGGAGACACACACCTTTAAGGGCAGGACAGGGTGATGGGAGGAGTTTCCATTCCAATTCTTATATTTGGCTACAGATTGCTCTATTGTAATAAACATGACTAATTTTTACAATCTGACAAAACGGGAAGTAAAATTGCCAGACAAGTGAGGCCTATGAGACCGTAAGTGGTTTAAACCTTACAGGTTCCTACTCCCCCCCACCCCGCCCAAAAAAACGGCACTTTTTTTTTTGTTTTTTTTTCTTTTTTTGCACAATTCAGAAAACTACACAATTTTTTGTTTTAAGTGAACCAAATAAAACAACCAAGTGAATACAGGCTGGCACCTGAGCAAAAGGCCACTTACATGTCCACTGGTGCTTCTAAACCTTCTAGAAGCATGAAGACGGTCTGTCCCTGGCCCAGGCGACCCATAGGCACAAGGATGCTTTGGCTCATGCACAACTTGCTCTATTCTCAAATTTCTCTACTAACCAGAACCACTCGTTCGAATCTTAGAAATTACCTGAGATCAAGCAATGCTTTTATTCCTTCCACTACACTGTTCCCTTCACCCCCAACACTGAGCCAGGCAATAACACGCTCTCAGCAAATAACATTTGATTAATTGCTTGTAAGTAAGGAAAATATATCCCATGCCTAGCACGTACCTCTGTGACATGAATGAATAAATGGATGGGTGAATACAGAATGATACCTTAACCATAGGATATCACTTGATTCTCACAACCACCTTGAGAAGTAATAACAATAATTGTTCACACCTATAATGTGCTCATTATATGCTGGCCACTATTCTAAATTCTTCATACATATTAACTCTTTTAACCCTCCAGAACTCTATGAAATATGGATGATAATTACCTTCATTTAACAGACCAAGAAACTGTTGGAGACATATAGAGGTCACACTGCTGGTAGGAGGCAAAGCCAAATCCTTGTTAGATGCTCTTAAGCACTATGCTTCTTTTCCCTTGGCTACATTTTAAGATGCAGAAAACGGAGGGTAGCAATATTAATTTTTATTTTTATTTTATTTTATTTTTTGAGACAGAGTGCAGGTGCGCAATCTCAGCTCACTGCAATCTCCGCCTCCTGGGTCCAAGTGATTCTCCTGCCTCAGCTTCCCGAGTAGCTGGGACTATAGGCGCGTGCCACCACGCCCAGGCTTTTTGTATTTTTAGTAGAGACGGGTTTCACCGTGTTAGCCAGGATGGTCTTGATCTCCTGACCCCGTGATCCGCCCGCCTCGGCCTCCCAAAGTGGCGATCTTAATTTGAACAAGGCTCCCGGATCTGCAGAGGCAAGCCTAGGGCTTTGTTCCCTGGCCAGTGTTAAATGGCAGAGCCAGAATGCGCACCCAAATAACCTGACTGTGAGTCTGCATGCTCAACTCCCAAGTAGCACATGTGGAATCAAGCAAGTTCACTGCAAATACGTGAGATCCGTAGAGGAGAGATTGTCCAGGGGGTGGAGATAATAGGCACTGGGTTATTCAGCACTGTTCTCCCAAACGGAAGGTGCTGTGAGGTCCAGGAAAGAAAGAGGAAACAAAAACAAACCTGGAAAATGTGGGCTGCACCCCAGTTCTCTTGAAATCATTTTGCTTTGATTGGAGAAGGAGGAATGTGCTGGCATCTTCCCTTGTTTAGTTCCCAGGCATCCATTACAGCCTGAGCAAAGTCCACAGCGAGGCCTGGGCCCAGTTCTCAGCAAAAGTTACATGCATTACACCCTGAGCAAAGTTCTGGGTGAATCTTCTCCAGGGTTGGAATTTACTACAAAACATGTCCAAGAGTCTTGGGGAAGTGAGGAAACCCAGGATGAAAGAGGCAAGGCCAGGACAGAAGGAGAATTTATAAACATGAAGAGGAAGAAAAGATTGGAGCTAGTTGCTAACATTAGTGTGTGGGTTTGGGATTATGGCTTCAGGGATAATGGTTTCTGTTTTGAGAAGGCATAAGAAAACAGGGAGACACGGGTTTGGGGTTGGGAAATGTTGGTCTCTTAAATGTAAAACTCTATGTTAAACTGGACGTTGAGTTGGAGAGAACAATACTGTTAATGTGGCTGAAGACACAAAGATAAAAATTCAAAGAAAGAAATTATAGTGCAATGATTAAGAACGTTTAGTCAATCTGGGAAAAGGGGAAGAGGGAGAAGAGTGGGCTATACCCACCCCCCCCCCCCCCCCACCCCCCCCCCCCCCCCCACCCCACAGCCTTTTTTTTACCCCTTCCTTACTGACTGCACATATGGAGCTGAAAAGTAAAGAATGTGGGTTTGTACTGAAAAGGTTGCACAGGATTGATGAATTTAAGTTCATTGTGGGGACAGGGTAAAGCTACAAATGTGATTCAAATTGCAGCCCCAAGAAGCACCTCTCCCCATCAGGGAAAAACCAAAAAAGATCTTTGCTCAAAAGTCAGTAGCAAGAAACCCTGAGAAATATTTCCTATGAAAGTCATCGCTCAGCTGAGACTTGTGGAGTTTGTAAATTATCAACAATGTGAGTGACAGGCAGACCTTGCTCACAGCCAAGTGTCAGTACCCCAGAACAGTTCTGAAAGCAGAGCTTGCCGTTTCATTTCCACCAAACAGAAACCAAAAGGTGCTTTTACCCGCATGAAAACTGAGGAAGAGCAAGGGTTCACTGCACACAACTTTTTTTTTTGTAAAAATCAAGATGCACATCTCTGAGAATTTTTTCTATTATTTAACAATGGAAGTTCTGCTGAAAAAGTGGCAGCCTAGAATTTTTTAAAATAAAACTTTGTTGCAAGAGATATGCTAAATTAGTTCATCCAGGAGTGCCATAGGGAGGTCGTTTAAGGGGATCTCATTTATGAATGAAAGTGAGTTTCCTGGCAGACTACCAGTCTGTTCCAAATGCACACGCTCTGAGAACAGGACTCCACAGATGTCACACCTATTTCCGACAGAAGACACAGGAACTAACCACTATGCGCTGGATCCTAACTAAGGTCCTACTCGAGCTGGCAGATGGGAATCTGTGCGCCCTGCTGGGCTTCCTGAACATCCTACTACTAGGTTCTAAGAATTAGCTACACTCTATTACATGGTGATGATTTTTTTTTTTTTTTCCGCGCTCAGAAAACCGCAAAGGGATTTAACCAAAAGGAAAGGTTTTCTTTTTCTAAATTCGATTAGCCTTTTCCACTTTCTCTACATCGGGACATTTCCTCTGGGAGGAATTTCATACCCAGAGGCCCCTTGGCGAGGCACTGTTGCATGCGGGGCGCAGTGAATTTAAGTGCAAGAAGCTCAAATATGGACGGAAAGTCAAAATCTCAAGCACTTGCAGTAGCTAGCGAAGTCGGTTTCTAAATACTGGTGTAGGAACTGCCCTCCAAGCGGAGAAAGCGAACTTTGCCGCCGGCAGACAGTACGGGACTCTTGGCTGGGGCGCGCGCGGGTGGTTACCAAGCCCACTCTCCGCTTGCCACCGCTGAATTTCCCGCCTGAGCCGGCGCCAGGGCTCCCGGTCACTAGTGCTGCACCCGGCGCCCGTCTGGAGATAGCCCTTGGTGGTGGATGACGGGAGTCCCCCAAAAAACGTGTGTTTTGCTGCTGGGATTGAACTGCTGGAGAGCGAGTGCGCCGAGGGCGCACAGCGTAGACTTGGCCAGGGGCGGGGTACCCACCCGAGCCTGCTCCAGACCTCGGGTTCGAAGCCGCTCCAGTGTTCTAAGAGAGGTTAGGATTGAGCGACAGCAGTTCAGTAGGAAAGGAGTTTCTGAAACTCCCGGGGAAGCGAAGTCCCGGGGTTTGGAAAAATAACCGAATCTATGGAGGGCTTTCCAAACTTGATCTTTTTTTTTTTCTGTCATTTTTTCCTGCTCTCCCCGCACCCTCCCCCCAACTCCAGCCCTAACTCCAACCCTAAACCCAACCCCAACCCTAGTAAAGAGCCCTAAGGGCTAGAGGGTACAAGCCACCTCAACCCTTCCTCCTTTTCCCTCTGCCCCCGCAAACTTTCAGACAAGGAAAATAAAAATAAACCCCAGGTGGTTAATGCGGGTGCATTCAGGAACACCACCCCCCCCCCCACACACACACACACACAGCTGGCCACCCGCTCTGTCCCACCCACCTCCGGGCAGGGGAGGGACTGGGAACCTGATCTCCGGGCTCCTGCCCCGAACGTTTCCCCATCAATAATGTTGATACCATCGTTGTGCCTCCTCCCCCGCCCCCGGGGCGCCGCTGCCGCCTTTTCGCCGCTTTTTGCCTGGCTTAAGAAAACGAAACTTCCACTACTGCCCTCCTAGCCTCGGCCGGGGGCCAGCGGGGCCTTGAGCTGGGGACTGAGGAAGCAGGGGTGAAGGCACAGCGCTTGGAGGCGTCCTCCATTTCTGTGGTAGGGTGGCCAAGCAGCGTCAGCAAAACGGAAAAGAGGGTCTGGGGCCCAGTCAAGGCCTCATCCCAGGCCCCATCCCAGACCCGAGGTCAGATCGGGCCAAAATAAGATACTTTTGAGGGTAGAAGAACCAGGCCTTAGAATGCGCGAACCTTGACTCCCCCCTCTTTACCCTTCCTAGGACCAGAGGTTGAGCGAAGAAGCCTGGAAACCCCAGGACTGGGACCCCAGTTGTGGCCTGCGGCCTTGGGGCACAAACCTTCGGCCACGCCTACCCACCAAGGATACTCTAGGGCTTGGGAAAACTGAGGGGACGTATTAGTAGGAACGAGCATCAATCCCCCAAGAGGGGAGTTTGCAAAACTCGCCAAGCGCCTCCCCGAGGTGCGGTTCCTCTCCGCCCGCGAGGTCGCGACCCCAGCGCAGCTGCCGCCTCACTTCGGGCTATCCCCATTCGCTACTGCGGATCAGCCCCTAAGTACCAGGCCCTCTCGAGGAACCTGCAAGTACAAACTTCGCTACCTGGATTCCCCAGTAGTCCCCCCGCACCCCACCTCCACCCAGGGCTAGGAAGGTGCGACCGCACATAGAGCGCCCAGGGCTCTAGGGTGAGCAGGGCGTGTAGAGGGACTCCAGCAGTGGCACCTCACTCCCACTCGCCGCCTACTTTCGACACGCACAAAAATAAAGATTAGCCCCCACTCTGCCTCCGTTTTTATTGATGTAAGTATTTCTTTGCATCGCGGCACGCGGAGCCTCGCCAGCGCCCTGACACTGCAGCGCCCGCACCAGCGAACCACGGAACTTGGGACCGAGACAATGGCCCGTAATTGATGTATTGCCATCAACAATAAAGACCAATTCTCCTCTCCCCGCCATTCCGACCATCCCCCTCCTCCCATCCCCCCCTTCTCCACCTCCCATCTCCTCTCCCGGGGCCACCGAGGGAAAGAAAACAAACAAGAAATTAGCAGGGGACGCCGAGCGCAGAGCGAAACGCCCGCCTCTACGCCGTCGAGGACGCAAAAAAACGAAAAAAGTTATTAAAGTTTGGATCCCCCAATTTATTCGTCTCTGCTCGCCCATTTTTAATTAAACATCGCGAAGCTGCTTTTTGCATGTTCATTTCGTTTGGTTGTTTGTTGTGGTGTTTTTTGCGGGGGAGGGAAGGTTCTTTTTTCCTCCACTTAATCTTAAATCACACGTAGACCAAGTAACAAACACATGTGAAGCCATTCCCGGGAGCTTCCTGCTGCGCACGCGGCGCGCACCAGGAGAAAAGCTTTCTGGGACCGCCAGCTCCGCTAGGTTCCTGACTGCATGCGGTGCCCGGGAGGCCCGGACTTTCAAGAAGCCAAGATTGTTACAAGAAGGATGCGGGCGGCTCCAAACACGGGCACATTCCGGGAAAGGAGTGTGCAAGTGCACACAAACGCGTTCGTGTACCTGGGAGAGTGTGGGCTGGTGGGTGTGCAAGGACCCCTGTTTGTGGGATAGGGGGCGGGTGCGGGATTTACACGTGCTCCGGTACACGTTCCCCGGGGTCTGGGAGAAGCTAGCCGCTCACACCCCAGGAGCGCGCAGATCCATCTTTGCCGAGGGATCTCTTTAAATATTCAGTGAGAAATAATGGCATTTGAAGCACCACCTATGGAAACATTATTATCTTCATTCTTCAACATCAGCCCCACTGATAGCTTCGTTTGTCTTTTTATCAAAATCTACTGTACCCATCAGGACCTGGGGAGAAAGGGAGAGCGAGGCGGAGAGGGTGTGAATGTGTGTGTTGGGGAGTGAGCGAGGGCAGAAGAGAAGTAAGAGAAAAGGTGGAAAACGGACGATCAGGGAGAAAGAAGGGAGAAGTTATACCAATAAAAAAATAATAAAGTCAGCAGATGAAAAATAAACATTCACCAGCACACAAACACATTTACACCTTAAAAATAAAAGATTTAAGAAGCTAAGAGAAAGGTCCTTTACGGGAGCGCAGTACGGGTCCAGAGTACCCGAAGTCGGCTAGTGAGACTGGTGCCCACTTCGCGCGAACCGACCGTGTCACCAGCTAGACTGAAGGGCGCTCGCAAATTGGGGCGTCCTTATGAGCTCTCTCCTTTCCTGATCGCGAGATAGGGCAGGGATTGTGTATCTGCACCCCCCTCCTCCCCCATTACTCAGCCGAAGTTTAGTTTAGTTCTTCGGGCGCAGGACTTCGAGAACCTTGGAGCGAGGAGACCCAGAGGCGCGAGGGGAAAGAGCTAGGCTGAGCCGCGTACCGAGTCTCAGGTTCGCGGGCGCCTGAGCCCGGCAGAGGGATCGGGCTCCCGGCTCTGGGCCCTGGGGTGCGGGTAGGGAGGTTGCATCTCAGCTTCGGGGAGATGGTGATAGAGCGAAAAGTTTGGGCGAAGCGCTCGGCAAGTGCCCGAAAAGTGGAGGCGAGCTTCCGCGCCGCCAGGCAGCCTCGGACAGAACACCTTCCCACCGCCACCCCCCAACCCAGTTTCCCGGCTCTGGGCCGCCACCTCGTCCCCGAAGGTTGGGGCGCAGCTCCCCCCCCCAGGGCGGGGTGCCCAGGGCTCCCGGGGCCTGGCCCAGTCCAGTGCCCGATCCGGCCGGGCCGTGTCTCTCCAGGCCGGGGCGGGCTGCTGCGCTCAGGGTGAGCGGCAGCCCCTCCCCTCCCCCCGGCCGGAGCTGAACTCGCAGCCCAGGCCGGTCCCCGCTCTCCGCCCGCCCGGGGCTCTGCGGCGCCACCGCTGCCGCCGCCTCCCCGCGGAGTGACGCGCCCTGCAGCCAACCGGGGCAGCCGGGGGGGAGATCCGGGAGGGGTCCTGGGCGGAGCCGGGCCGCCCCCTTATCCCACGGGCTCAGGGCTGCTTCTCCCGAAAACTTCAGCCCTAATTGTCCTGGGAATGTCCGAGGTAGAGAAAGGGAGCGAGGGAGCAAGCAAGAGGCTGGAGAATCAGGGCCCCTGGCGGGGAGGGGATGGGGTGGCGGGAGAACTGCCCCTCCCCCCGGCCACAAACCCATCAGGTTCCCAAACCTTTCCTGGATCCTCTTCTCCGCGCCCCCGCGAGCCCGGGATCCAGGGGATGGAGAACTCGGGGCTGAGGAGCGCCGAGCCAGGCGGGAGGGAGGCCGAGCCGTGGGCGGGGGGCGGGCGGGCGGGGGGCGGGCTCTTCCCCACTCGCTTTTTTTTTTTTTAAGGGGGGGGGGGGTGGGCTGCTTTCTGGTAGCTCTTAAAGAAACGAAGAAACACTCACGAAACGGGACGCCCTCCCCCCAAATCCCGCCGCGGGACTCCCTCCCCCCCGCGGGCCGGCGCGCCTCGCGCCCGAGTTGGGAAGTTCGCAGCGCGCCGCCAGCCTGAGTCCCCAGCCCCCGCCGCCCGGCCCCACCCCCCACCCGTGGCGGCTCAATTCCGGGGAGGGCATGCTAATTTGGGTCGGCCCAGCCCGGGATAGGGGGGCGAAGGAGGGAGGGGAGAGGGAGAGGAGAGAGAGAGCGGGGGGCGCCGGCCGGGGCGCCGGGCCCGCAGTGGAGAGGAGGCCGGCCCCCGGCGGCCTGGCCGCGGAGTCCCGGGCGGTCGCAAAGAGGGTTAACCCAGTGTCTGGCGGCGCGGCGTGCAGAGCCAGCCCCGCGGCCGGCTTATTGGGCCAGCGCGCGGAGAGACAGGGGTCTGCAGCAAATCACGAACTAATTGATTAAGGCGAGCGGGTTTGAATAGCGCTGGCCCGGTGCCAATCGCCTTTCAAAGAGCCCCTCTATGATTAATCGCAATGCATTATTGATAATCATAATTATAGCAGGACACATGCGCGCTGCGCCCGGGGCCGGGGAGCCGGGGAGGGGGCGGGCGGGCCGGCGGGCGGGGGGAGCCGCCGCCGCCGCCGCCGCTCGATTTCCGTAATTTTGAGAAGATTTTTTTTTTAGTAATTTTTTATTCTGCCCCAGCTGATGTTTGAGCCAGCATGTCGCGGAGGAAGCAAGCGAAGCCTCAACATTTCCAATCCGACCCCGAAGTGGCCTCGCTCCCCCGGCGAGATGGTGAGTGCTCCGGCCCGCGCCGTGGACACACACACACACTCACATTCACGCACACTCGGACCCACGCACACGCGGCTGGCCCCCGCGCCCCCTACCTCGCCGCCGCCGCGGCCCCGATTGCTTCTTCCACTCGGCGTAATTTTTTTTTTCTTTTTAATTTTCAATTTGCCTTTGCTGGGCTTTCCCCCGCTGCCCCGGCGAAAGCGAGCACATCTCCCGGCAGGATCTTTCCGGAGTTGTTGGGTCCTCCCGGGGGAAGGAGGGCGGGCATGCCGGCCTGGCTTCTCCGTCCCGGCTTTTCCGGGGATCCCAGCCACCGCCGGGACCCAGGAGCCCCATAAGGCGTGGGTGCGGGCGGAGGTCGTCCCCGCCGGACCGCAAGGGGCCCCTGGCGCTCCCCGCGCCGCGCCCCGGGGCCCCCGGCCCGGCCTCCGCCTCCCGGCCCTGCTGCCAGCGGGAAGGAAGTTTACTTCGGGCGCTGGGCTGAACTCCGAGCGTGGGGGAGCTCGCTGCACCCCCCCTCCCCGCCCCACGCGCACACTCCCCCTCGGCCCGCGCTAGAACGGGGTGCCTTTGGAGGTTCAGAGCTGCAAGAAGATGGGGACTGGTGTCGGGGCGCCCGCGCCTGACCCGCTGGGGTCGCGGCCGGGGTGGAGAGTGCCGCCGGCAGCCAGTTGTTCCGGAGACGGTGCAAACGGACGGGGAAAGTGTCGGGGTCTGGCTCGCAAAGTTTATCTCCGCATCTCTTCCCCCAACAATTGCACCCTCTGCCCCCCAAAATCTTTACGGTCGGTATGCGCCCTCTGCGGATCGTGGTGCTCCCTACTTCCAGGGGGGTCGGGGAAGAAGTCGTAGGATAGTTTTTCAGGTTTGCGGGTGACCAGCCAGAGTGGAATCCCCCCTGAAACAGGGGCACTCGCTTTCTCCGATGGAGGCGACAACTGTGGGTCCCGAAGGGGCTGAACAAGTCCAGAACAAAGTTTGTGTGTGGGAACTCTGGCAAAGAGTGGAAGATATCCGGGCAGGGAGTTGGGGTACAGAGGGAGGACACCTGGAATCCCTCCTTGCTCCTAAAGGTGTTTCACTGTACCGGCCTCAAAGCTCCCAGGCCTAGCGCCCGAGGCGATGCAGCGGCGCGCGGGCTCGGGTCCCCGGGTCGTCCCGGCGCGATGCTGGCCTCTCGGCTGCGGGAGAACGGACAAGGAGCAACCTCGGCGGGTTCTCAGCGGCTCTGGATGCCGCTCGGGATGCCCACGTCCTAGGCGGCATTTTGGGGTGTGGAGGAGGGAGCTGGGCCCCGACAGAGCTCCGAAACGTGCCCCTGATCGGCACCTCAGCCCACTAAGCTGCGGCCGCCCGGGCCCCCAGGTCCCCGGCTCGTTTCCCAGAGGCCTGCCTCTCGGTAGAGCTGGGGCACAGTGAAGCGAAGGGACCCCCGCTCCCTTTACCCCTGCTGTCGGGAAAGGGGAGTCCTGACTTGGGGTTCCTGTAAAAAAATGGGGGACTTGAAATCAATTAAGAAAATGCTTTACAATAACCCTCCTCCCGGCCCCCAGTATTTCCTCAAGCTTGAATCCTTACCCATGGCCTCTGCGATTTCTCAGTCCACTGAAAAGAGCCCCTGAACCCCGCTTTCCACCCCAAGCGAAAGCAAGCACGCGGGGTAGATCGAGGTGAGATGACCCAAGGCCGCAGCAGCTGCGTCGAGTATTTTTCCGGGTTTTCTCAGCTTCGTTTCTTCTGCTTCCCGCACCCACACCCATCTTTCCTAAAGTTTCTGGTGAGACCTTTTGCACCGGAAAACTGTTCAAGTTAACAGTTTGTACACAAAAAAAGCAAACTAGAGATAAGAGAGCATTTTCTAGTGTGTTTTGTACATTTGTACTGGTTTTCTACATTTTCAAAAAAAAAAAAAAAGTCTCGGCCTTCTAGGAGAAATGATGCGTGCTAGATCTTTGCCTTTCGCCTTCTGTATCAGGAATTTTTAATAGTTAAGTCTTCTCATAAAGCAATAGTATAAAAGGAGTTCACTACCTGTTACCATTATTCTTTATTAGTACTAATTTTTTCAGTTTAGTTTATTTGAGCTTGGAGGTAAGTTAGTTAACTCCATCAAGTTTCCTTCCTTTCTCTTTTCTCTCCTTCTTTTGATTTCTCTTCCTTCCTTTCTTTTTTCTTCCCAAAAGCTGGTACATTGTCCTAAAGAAGCGGTAAACTGTTAGGGGCTCCCTAGGAAACACCCCCTCCCAGCCTTCTTTCCTCACCTCTCCCCACCCCCTCCTCTTTTTCTTCAGTAGTAATGGTTTTAGGTTATGACTGTTTTTACATGGTTGAACAATAAGTTTGGGAGAAGTTGCCTAGAGGGTAGATTTTGTAATAGGGTTTCAGGATTTAGTGTGTTGTAATAATATTAGTACACAAGTAATCCTCCCCCAACGCTGGACATACAGGAGGGCCTAACATACTCCAGTTCTTTTTATTTGGAAGTAGTTCTGAGATAAATGGCATTGAAAGTTCATGACATAACTCAAGGTTACCTTTTAAAAGTCACCTTTTCTGCAGCGAGTTCAGCAATCTCATTCTTCTGCCCACATATAACCCCTACTTCTAGGAGTAGCTGGGTTTTCTGTTTGGTTTTGTTTTTTAAGTAAAGAAACATTGTTACATTTTTAGATGGCAAGCCCCTTTTCAAACATTCTGATTACTTTTTCTTATGTCTTGAGATGGTCTTTGAAATATGACAAAGGAAATATGAAACATACCAAATTAAATCTAGTTCATGCACTTCTCGTTTACCAGCACCTCTAATTGTATGACTTCTACCCAGAGTGAGACCTAGAAAAGTTTGTAGACCCAAGTTACAGGAGCCCTGAAGAAGCGGCTCCCAAAGCTGAAAGCAGCGAGGGCTGCTTGGTGGTGTGTGTCTTGCCTGTGTGTGTTTGAGTGTGTGTGTGCTTACAAAGAAAACCCAGACCATGCTAAGAAGCCACACAGACAGCTTCATCTGAAGCAAGTGCAAACAAAAAACAAACACAAAAACCAAAACAAAAAAAAAAAAACCCGAGTATTTGGTCTATGTCAGGATGCTGGTATTTTATTTTACTTTAGTGTGCAGCTGCTATGCCAGAAACACTCTAAACTTGGTAATTTTTCTGCTTCTTATGAAACCAAGATTATGGCAAATATGACTTATCTCCTCAATGATATGCAACAAGTCTTGAATTACTTGCGGAAATATGACTGCTACTGGAAAGATTGTTTATCAAGTAAATAATTCCGAGGAAAGGGAATATTAGAATCTAATGATTTGATTTGTGGGTTCTTTACTATAAATTGGGATTTCAGTTGTGTGTTGTATGTGTGCGGGTTGGGGTTCTTCCTTTGGTGGCGTTTTTAAGATTCCTGTAATTTCTATATGGATGGCCCATTTAGACTCCATTCATTTATTTAAAAAGTATTTTGGTGCTCAGTTTTTTCAAGGAAAAGATAATATTGGAAGAATGAAACACCACGAATTGCAGCTAAAACACTAACAATCATATGAAGTATCATAAAAATTCCTTATTTATATTAATAATGAAACTATATTATTTACCAAAGTAATTTGCTCATTTTGAGCAGCTTCATAGCAACACATTGATCTCTGGGCCCAAAAGGTTAGCGAGAACTATAATTAATTGCTTTTTTAAAAAATACCAACACCTGCAAGATAAGGCAGTTGGAAAGAATTCATGTTTAATCAGAGCTGTTTTAAGTTTGTCATAATGGAAGATTCTGAATGAGAAAATGCAAACCGGTGTTTCGTGATTTGCTTCAGGCCGCACATACTTTGTAAAATGTTAAAAAACAAACACACAAACGAGCAAAGTCTAGTTAGGCATGAGGGTACTATGTGTGAAAGTGAATATGTGATACTGAATGTTTTGTAGTTTATTTTACGTCAAGTTTCCCCTAGAGTTCATTGGCACAAGTGCCAATGTATAGATTCTTCTTTGGGGGCTCTATTTCTTTCTTTATACTTTTGGAGGTAGCAAGTTGTCTTTACCAACAGAAACTTTCAGAAGGTAGAACTCCACATTTTTGTGGTGGAGATCTTACTGGGACAGAAATAGGCAGACTGGTTAAGTTTTTGAAATTGTCAAAAGCCAAACTCTGTGTAGGAACCAGAA
>NC_037688.1:8820681-8835681 GCF_003255815.1 Theropithecus gelada | reverse complement strand
ACCCGAAACCTTCTCCCCCAGCCCCCCTCCCGATAATCCTGATGAACAAATGAGTGACACAGTTAACAAAACAGATCAAGTGGACTGCAGCGACCTTTCAGAACACAACGGACTTGACAGGGAAGAGTCCATGGAGGTGGAGGCCCCGGTTGCTAACAAAAGCGGCAGCGGCCCTTCCAGCGGCAGCCACAGCAGTACCGCCCCCAGCAGCAGCAGCAGCAGCAGCAGCAGCGGCTCCTCCACAGGTACCTCAGCGATCACAACCTCTCTACCTCAACTCGGGGACCTGACAACACTGGGCAACTTCTCCGTGATCAACAGCAACGTCATCATCGAGAACCTCCAGAGCACCAAGGTGGCGGTGGCCCAGTTCTCCCAGGAAGCGAGGTGCGGCGGGGCCTCTGGGGGCAAGCTGGCCGTCCCAGCCCTCATGGAACAGCTCCTAGCTCTGCAGCAGCAGCAGATCCACCAGCTGCAATTGATCGAACAGATTCGTCACCAAATATTGCTGTTGGCTTCTCAGAACGCAGACTTGCCAACATCTTCTAGTCCTTCTCAAGGTACTTTACGAACATCTGCCAACCCCTTGTCCACGCTAAGTTCCCATTTATCTCAGCAGCTGGCAGCAGCAGCTGGATTGGCACAGAGCCTCGCCAGCCAATCTGCCAGCATTAGTGGTGTGAAACAGCTACCCCCAATCCAGCTACCTCAGAGCAGTTCTGGCAACACCATCATTCCATCCAACAGCGGCTCTTCTCCCAGTATGAACATATTGGCAGCGGCAGTTACCACCCCGTCCTCTGAAAAAGTGGCTTCAAGTGCTGGGGCCTCCCATGTCAGCAACCCAGCGGTCTCATCATCGTCCTCACCAGCTTTTGCAATAAGCAGTTTATTAAGTCCTGCGTCTAATCCACTTCTACCTCAGCCAGCCCCCGCTAACTCGGTTTTCCCCAGCCCTTTGCCCAACATCGGAACAACTGCAGAGGATTTAAACTCCTTGTCTGCCTTGGCCCAGCAAAGAAAAAGCAAGCCACCAAATGTCACTGCCTTTGAAGCGAAAAGTACTTCCGATGAGGCATTCTTCAAACACAAGTGCAGGTTCTGCGCGAAGGTCTTTGGGAGTGACAGTGCCTTGCAGATCCACTTGCGTTCCCATACCGGAGAGAGGCCGTTCAAGTGCAACATCTGCGGTAACAGGTTCTCCACCAAGGGGAATCTGAAAGTCCACTTTCAGCGCCACAAAGAGAAATACCCTCATATCCAGATGAACCCCTATCCTGTGCCTGAGCATTTGGACAATATCCCCACGAGTACTGGCATCCCATACGGCATGTCCATCCCTCCAGAGAAGCCAGTCACCAGCTGGCTAGACACCAAACCAGTCCTGCCTACTCTGACCACTTCAGTCGGCCTGCCATTGCCCCCGACCCTCCCAAGCCTCATACCCTTCATCAAGACAGAAGAGCCAGCCCCCATCCCCATCAGCCATTCTGCCACCAGCCCCCCAGGCTCAGTCAAAAGTGACTCCGGGGGCCCTGAGCCGGCCACAAGAAACCTAGGTGGGCTCCCAGAGGAAGCCGAAGGGTCCACTCTGCCACCCTCCGGTGGCAAAAGCGAAGAGAGTGGCATGGTCACCAACTCAGTCCCAACGGCGAGCAGTAGCGCCCTGAGCTCCCCAGCAGCAGACTGCGGCCCCGTGGGCAGTGCCACCACTTTCACCAACCCTTTGTTGCCGCTCATGTCCGAGCAGTTCAAGGCCAAGTTTCCTTTTGGGGGACTCCTGGACTCAGCCCAGGCATCAGAGACGTCCAAGCTTCAGCAACTGGTAGAAAACATTGACAAGAAGGCCACTGACCCCAATGAGTGTATCATCTGCCACCGGGTTCTCAGCTGCCAGAGCGCCTTGAAAATGCACTACAGGACACACACTGGGGAGAGGCCCTTTAAGTGTAAGATCTGTGGCCGGGCTTTCACCACGAAAGGGAATCTTAAAACCCACTACAGTGTCCATCGTGCTATGCCCCCGCTCAGAGTCCAGCATTCCTGCCCCATCTGCCAGAAGAAGTTCACGAACGCTGTGGTCCTGCAGCAGCACATCCGAATGCATATGGGAGGCCAGATCCCCAACACCCCAGTCCCCGACAGCTACCCTGAGTCCATGGAGTCCGACACAGGTTCCTTCGATGAGAAAAATTTTGATGACCTAGACAACTTCTCCGATGAAAACATGGAAGACTGTCCTGAGGGCAGCATCCCCGATACACCTAAGTCTGCAGACGCCTCCCAAGACAGCTTATCCTCTTCGCCTTTGCCCCTCGAGATGTCGAGCATCGCTGCTTTGGAAAATCAGATGAAGATGATCAATGCTGGCCTGGCAGAGCAGCTGCAGGCCAGCCTGAAGTCAGTGGAGAATGGGTCGGTCGAGGGGGATGTCCTGACCAATGATTCATCCTCAGTGGGTGGTGACATGGAGAGCCAAAGTGCTGGCAGCCCAGCCATCTCAGAGTCTACCTCTTCCATGCAGGCTCTGTCCCCGTCCAACAGCACCCAGGAGTTCCACAAGTCACCCAGCGTTGAGGAGAAACCACAGAGAGCGGTCCCAAGTGAGTTTGCCAATGGTTTGTCTCCCACCCCAGTGAATGGTGGGGCTTTGGATTTGACATCTAGTCACGCAGAGAAAATCATCAAAGAAGATTCTTTGGGGATCCTCTTCCCTTTTAGAGACCGGGGTAAATTTAAAAACACTGCTTGTGACATTTGTGGCAAAACATTTGCTTGTCAGAGTGCCTTGGACATTCACTATAGAAGTCATACCAAAGAGAGACCATTTATTTGCACAGTTTGCAATCGTGGCTTTTCCACAAAGGGTAATTTGAAGCAGCACATGTTGACACATCAGATGCGAGATCTGCCATCCCAGCTCTTTGAGCCCAGTTCCAACCTTGGCCCCAATCAGAACTCGGCGGTGATTCCCGCCAACTCGTTGTCATCTCTCATCAAAACAGAGGTCAACGGCTTCGTGCATATTTCTCCTCAGGACAGTAAGGACACCCCCACCAGTCACGTCCCGTCTGGGCCTCTGTCTTCCTCTGCCACATCCCCAGTTCTGCTCCCTGCTCTGCCCAGGAGAACTCCCAAGCAGCACTACTGCAACACATGTGGCAAAACCTTTTCCTCGTCGAGTGCCCTGCAGATTCACGAGAGAACTCACACTGGAGAGAAACCCTTTGCTTGCACTATTTGTGGAAGAGCTTTCACGACTAAAGGCAATCTTAAGGTATCTTGCTCTGTCTGCACCATACCCACTCCATCAACCCTGTCCCACTGCCATTGATTATCTATAGTGCATGCCCCCAGAGTCATCAGCCCAGATATTCAGGGAGAGAGCTCTTGCAAGGGAACCTGCTGCACATGGTTGACGGGGGAGAAACGAGGGTGCCTGGGAGGGTCAGGATCGTGGCAGGGACAAGGGCAAGCTGCAGCTCACTGAATGTCAGTGCACATTGAATAATTTGGTACCTAAGCGAAGGAGCGGCCTCTGTGTTGTCTTGCTAAGTGCACCAAATGAATTGCTTTACCTACCAAGGAAGACAGCCTGGCGTTGCCATGGGATATTGATTGAAGACCTCCATGTGGCCTGTGTGCTGGCTGTATCACTTAATAATTAGGGCTCTCGGCGTTTGCATCTATTTTTCATAACTATGCAGTCCAGCATGGTTTGTTTGTCTAAAAACAATAACGTCACTGCTCTGCTAATGGGCATTATGATAATTGATTATACAGCATTTCCTACTGATATGTGTTGGAAATAAAGCAAATATGCTTAAGTTCTAGAGCAACAGTTGAGTGCTCTTAGTATGTACATTTTTCTGTTGACAGAGTATTTCTCTGGAGATTGCTCCCAGTACTGTGAGATGAATAATTACTTTCTGGCTTTTCTCTCCATACGCAGGCCCTCCAATGGGCAGTCAGGGAGGGATACCGTCTTCCCATCTGAAAAGGACATTTATAGGGTAAAGGGTGTCAGATACAATACTTACCATTGCAATGAGAGTGGACATAACGATTCTAACCCTGAAAGGAGCTATCCGCCACTGCCTGGCTTGCTTGAGGCCATTATAAGCTAAATATGGGTAATAAAAAAAGAGTAAGTAAGGCATCCTTTCCCAGGAAGAGGGGAGACAGCCCAGGGCTGCAGAGAGTGAGCACGTTATTACTAGACAGGAGGAATGCATGGTTCCTGTTGCCTTCACTGTCTGTCACATGATGAGAATAGGCATTTAGGCCACTTGCTTTGTGGACATTTGGGATATGAGTTGAGACAGATTCAGCTATTAAGCTTCTCTCCCCCTCCTCTTTTCCCCCCTCCCTCTCTCTGTCTGCCTGTCCTCCCCATATCTCAGGTACACATGGGCACTCACATGTGGAATAGCACCCCTGCACGACGGGGTCGGCGGCTGTCTGTGGATGGCCCCATGACATTTCTAGGAGGCAATCCCGTCAAGTTCCCAGAAATGTTCCAGAAGGATTTGGCGGCAAGATCAGGAAGTGGGGATCCTTCCAGCTTCTGGAATCAGTATGCAGCAGCGCTCTCCAACGGGCTGGCGATGAAGGCCAACGAGATCTCCGTCATTCAGAATGGTGGCATCCCTCCAATTCCTGGAAGCCTCGGCAGTGGGAACAGCTCACCTATTAGTGGGCTGACAGGAAACCTGGAGAGGCTCCAGAACTCAGAGCCCAGTGCTCCCCTGGCCGGCCTGGAGAAAATGGCAAGCAGTGAGAACGGAACCAACTTCCGCTTCACCCGCTTCGTGGAGGACAGCAAGGAGATCGTCACAAGTTAAAGCAGCTCGGGCTGGAGACATAGCATTCATTCCTGTTCAGAACGCGACCTATGGTGGCCTCCTACTCCTTGCCCTGCCCCCCATCCCGCCCCTTCCTTCACGTTCCCCAGATCTATGAACTACAACATTATGAAGACATTCTTTTGTACCTTGTTCAACTTTAGAGTTCTAAGAAAGCTTATTTATTAGTGATATAACCTTGCTTTGCAAACAGAATGCAAGCGTTAACTTTGGTCTTCTGTATTTTGGACTAAATACTAATTGACTAGAGTGCTGTAAACTTGCTGTAACATTTATGGCAATTGCAAGTTGCCCTGCTAGGCAGTTGTAATCTGGCATTAACTTATTTTCTATATCCAGTTTAATATGAATCTGGTGTTGATGCAATGCCTCAGTGATGCATTAGATCTCTAATAAAGTCTGTATATACATGTACACTTTGATCCTGCTGGAAAATTTTATCAGCAAACACATTGTCTAATCTTTCAAAACAGGTTTAAGGAAAAGACTTAAAGTACAGACTGAACAGTGTGGGTCTTTGAAAGGTTTGGTTTTTTGATTTTTACTCTAAAATTCAACCTTTTTTTTTTTTTTGTAGATTTAACCATTTCCATTCTGAACTGCTATTTGTATCGTGCTTTTTACTTGAGTCGTCTTCAATGTTAATAAGTTTCTGTACAGTAATAAGCACGCAGAATTCTTTAGAGAAAAAGAAAACAAGTGTTGTTTTGGTAGTTGAAACTGAGACGTAACATTTTGCCTTGTAGGTATATTCACGATAGAAAATGTGTGCTGGAATTTCACAATGCTGCTAAGTATAGCATCTTGAACAACCTTCAGTGGAGAAAATGTAGATGCTCTTGTATATACAATAAGAAATATCACTTTCATTCAAATGTACATATGTTCCTTACAAGAGCAAATGCTTCTTGATCAAGAGAGCAGGTATAGTGTTTGTTTATTTTGTATTAGGTATGGAAGAAAAAAATTGGACTGTTACATGCACTTTCTTGGAAAGTTGAAAGGAAAGGGGGGGGTCCAATTTCTTTAACATTTAATACTTACTAACAACAGAGATACTGTAATTTTACTCAAGTAATCAAATACATTTTTTTTTTGCAACAGATAAAACAGAATACTGTGTCTGTGTTTTTAGAGTGCATTTCCCTTTAGCCAGGCCCCTAAATGCATTTTAACATTTCCCCAGGCAGCAGTCAATTGTGTATGTGAGTGTGTATCCCTCTTTAAATGAGGAATTGTAAAAGGCATAACAGAAATGGCTTTGCATGGGCCTGCGTTTTCTTTTGTTTTGAAATTTGGGGGCCCTAGATATTTTCCCAGTATCCCATGACTTATTTAGGAATGGATTTTATAGACTCCACTACCCACCCCACCCCCAAGAAAAACGAAACAACGAAATGACATAAAAAGATGTTGGAGGTTTTATCCCAACAGGTAAGTTTCTTTTAAGCAAAATATTTATGCCGATTTAGATTTCACTTTTACTATTCTGGTTTTATTTCACTTAAAGCAGTCACGTTTTTTCAGACAGCTGAGAGCCACATTGCTGGGGAGTTCCTGATGCTGCTGGGTTATATAATCTGACTCAAACTGGGCTTCAACCCAGAGAGGTCAACATGTTCTTTATTTGATTGGTCTTTTAGGCATTTAAACGCACATGCATATTTGAAAGAAAAAGTCCATTAGAAAGGTTACGTCGAGTCAGCTTGAATATTTCATCATGCAAATTCAAATGGATTCTTCCCCTCTCCCGGTTGTTGTGGGGTGGAGTGGGGGAACAGGCTTTCTTCCTCCTGAGCACTATTTTGAGGTGAGCAAACGACTGAAGGGAAAGCTGTGTCCAAAGGGGTCGCCGGATTTTTTTACTTTTTAAAATTTTTTTTTAAGTTGTTTAATGCTGTGAACCGCGCATCTGGCGGTTGTGCCCAGGTAAGGTAGAAAGCGTCAGGCCACTTCCCGCAGAAGTTTCCACCAGGGCGCGGCCCACTCGGGGCGGCACTACCCCGACCCTGTCGTTAGACCTCTGTGCTGAGGGGTCGCCCTCAACCCCTGCTTGGCCTCCGGGTCCAGGTCCGGCGTTCCGGAAGGTGGGCGCTGACCTGGGCCGTGAGAGTTCAGGGGAGGGGATAGGAGCCCCCAAAGACAGAGAGGGAGGCGGTGGGGGGGAGGTGAGGGAAGGGGGTTGCGCGACGTCGTGAGTGATGCTGAGAATCACCCCGAAGGCTCCGCACCCGAACATTTAGAGGGGCAGATTTCTCGGTCTCCCCTCTCCTGTCCCGTCCCCTCTGCTCCAGGAGTGACCATTTTTCCCCAAGAGTGAGGACACGGATTGAAGGCCGGAGTTCCAGCCAGAAGCTCTAGTTCTGCGCGGGCCAGATGGAGCTGTTTCCGTTGCACAGACGACGTTCACACCTTCCCATCGCTGGGCGTGGCGAGGAGGGGCTGCCCCGGGCTGCGCGCTCTTTGCGCCCAGGGACAGGGCCTGGGGACATCTGAGGGAAGTAATCCGGGGGGCTGCCGCCCACCGAGAGGGGCAGGCTTCGACAGTGCCCCCGTGCTCCACACGCCCGGCGCCTCGCCGGCCCTCCCTGAAGGCGTCCAGGCGGCTGTCCCGCGACACCTTCCACCGAGCGTCCGCCAGCAGCTGGACCCCGCTCTCCAATGGTCGTCGCCGCCCGGTCCCCGGGGTTCCCGCACGCCAGACCAGGCGCGAAGGTCACCGCCTTGCACCACCTTGGGCTGCCAGTCCATTTCCAAGAGGCAGTCGGTGGGGAGAGGGGAGCGGGGGCGCTGTGTTCCCTTCCCTCTCATCACCACCCTCCCACCTTCCAGCGGTTTCTGAAAGTGAGTTAAGGGAAGCAAAAGTCACTCTTCTTTCCGGAGGCATCAGAAGCGTTTAGGAAAAGGTCGGAGGGTCTCTCTGTCTGTCTCTCCGTCTCTCTCTCTCTCTCTCTCTCTCCAACCCCCTCTTCTCCTCCTCTCTCTCTTTCTCTCTGTCTCCTTTTGTCCCTGCTTATCCATTTATTGATTATCTTTCTAATGTATTGATTATTACCTGCCCACTCATTCCCCTTTCCATCCGTTTCCGAAATAAGAAATCGCCCTCTGCCCTGCTTCTCCTCCCAGTGTGAAACATACACTCAGCCTTTGGGCTCGGCCCGCAGAACAGAACTGGATTTACATTTATAAAGCAACAGGGTTGAGGTGAAGGCAGCCTAGGGGCACGCACCCCTGCCTCACCTACTCCCCGACCCTTGCCCCGCTATGCCTCACTAGAGGTGCCTCGTGGTGGTATTGGAATCACCGAGAACCGAATTCACTGAATTAAGGAAGGATTGTGGCTGCAACTAAGTTCACAGAATTTTTTAACTAAAAATACTCACTTTGGTGACAGTTTCCCCAGCTTTTTTTAAAAAGGGGGAATTGTAAAAATACAGGACAGCCCAGAGAAGAACTTAAGAAACTCCTTGTGCCTATCACTCAAAATTTACAAACGTTAGGAACTTGTAGTTTATTCGAGGTGTTTTTGTTGTTGTTGCTGTTCCCCCACCTCTCCCCAGGAACTGCCTTTCCTGTTCTTCCTCTCTGCCTGGGTAGCGGTCATTCTCTCATTCTCTTCTCTCTCTTTCCTTTCTTATATTTCGTCGTCCTTTTTCTTTTTTCCTTCTCCCACCATCTCCACTACCCTTCCTTTTCCACCCATCCCCCACGGGCTTCCTTCTTTCTGGAAAATATACTTGGAAGAGCAGTTTGGTGATTGACAGGGACCTGGGGAGGGAAAAAAGAGAGAGAGAAAGAGAGAACCAATGACAGACCCAAGCTGCCCGAGATGACCCCTCCCCCCCGGGTCTGGTTGGGGGAAGGATGGGTAGCGTAAGGGAGGGGTCCTGCAGATCAACTGGAGATACCTGAAGCTGACTTTGCGCTTTGAGTTTTCACATCCCAATCTTCACAGGCCAGGTCTATTCAAATGGCTTTTTAGGGAGTGGCAGGAGGGCTTTTTTGGTTTTTTAATTATAAGAGAAAAAGGTCTTCAAACAGAAAATTCTAAATGATTTGCAGTTGACATAAATTTCTAGCAGTAGATTATTTGCTTATTATTTTTGGCATGTCGTGAATGTCAAGAATGAGAGAACCAAAAAAAAAAAAAAAAAAAAGCTCCCACTCTGTTAAAACTTAGCAGTCCTGTTAGAAAAATAAAGCAATGGATTCTTTACTAGGAGTTACACACTATACCCCAAATGAAACAAATGTCAGAGGGGGTAACAAAGTGGAAAAAGTGTAAAGTGAATTTCAAAGGGCTCCATAGTAAAGCGCAATCTGAGATTCACAGAGAAGTAGAGACGGATAAGACAGGAATTAGGTCATCTCGTCCAGACCCCAGGAAATATGTCTAGATCAAAGCCTGCTCTGTTAGAATAAACAAAACAGGACCCATTGGGCCCTACCAATATTTTCATGTCCGTGCTAAGAGCTGCTAATCTAACCAGCTCTATTTGATGAAAGGGGGTAAAAATTACAACTGTAAAAATGACGACGTAATAAATGTCCTCTCAACTCTTAAAGGAAGATAATGATTTAGATTGGAGCTAAAAAGTAACAAGATCCAGGCCCAGATCAACACAAACTTCCTGGAATTTTAGCAGTAAGTAAATTATCTAATCCTAGCCATTGTTCCCTCCCTGCTGCCACCCTCACGCCCACCCATCCCGTGCACCCCATGCAATTGAGTATGCCAGATGATTTACATTAAAAATTTGTTAAATTTTAACTGCAGTCTGAGGACATTGCAGGAGGCCTTTGGGGTTCACTTCTTTTGCATTCCTTAAAGACCCACTGGTTTTCTGTCCCCTACCAACCCCAACGTGGCCTGCCCCCCAGGCAGTTGTTGGGGTAGCAGGCTGGACTTCTTTGTGTGGATGCTTTAGTTAAGCCCAGTCTTAAAATTTGGGCTCTCTTTCCACTGTGAAGGGCAGATGGACAGAGGCCTGGCGCGTGTGTCCCATCAGCCTGGCTTGGGGTCCACACAGTTCGGCAGCTCGTTGATACTTTGGCAGCTAAGCTCAAGTACTGTGTAAGTACTAGGTAAGGCTTTCTTTCACCACTGACTTGATGGCCTTCAACCAACAACCAGGGAACATTCGATAGATAGAAACATCTACAAAAAAGGACAGGAAATCCCAGAGAAGGAAAATTGGCCCAGGCTAAATCCCGGGTTGTAGTAGTTCCTTACTGAGCCGGGCTTCCTCTTAACTGTTTAAACATAGGACTTGGCTCCTCTCATGTTTCTGTGTCCATCTGAGCTCAAGTTGAACAAAGACTAGTGGGCCGCGTGTCAACCTGGCTCCAGTGCTTTCTGAAGCTAGGGACTACGACAAAGGAGGTGGTGAGTGTGACTGGCTTTTCTGAAGGCCACCAGGAACAGACCATTTTCTGTGTGTGGCCCCTGGCTGCTCACCTAGCCAAGGGCAATTCCAGGATCTGCTTTTTACTTACATTCTGCAGAGGGCTTTGAAGACAAGTGAAACTGCATTGGAGGCCACACACAAGTCAATCCTTCCTTATGAGACCCAGACTGGGACCTAGTCCAGCTGCACCAGGCATAGCTGAATCCTGACACAGTACAGTCTGTTAGGTCATGGATGACATCATCTTGTCATCACAACTACGTTCAGGATGAGGTCCTGGAAGTCACTTGGAAACATGGGTAAACATGTACACATGGTAGACCCCTGCTCCTGAGATTAGGGCCAGACAAAACATAACTATACTAATCAGCCTGCAGACCTGCTTCTGTATTCACAATTTGGAATTCTCCGTGTCTCATCTAGCTTGTGATCATAACAATCCCTTTAACAGATGACAAAACTAAGGCCCTGAGAGCAAAGAAGGAACATTTGGACACCAGGAGACCTGGAGCTATCACTAGCCTGAATGCTAACTTTGGGCATTTGGCAATCATTGCCTGATCCATGGTACCATTCCCCAAACTGTACCATGAGAGGTTAGACTTCCATCAATAGGCTCCAGTAGCTTCCTTCAAACTCTTGCCATGTTTATAACTACATTAGTGGAATCTCATCTTTACTTTCACTTATTTAATAATTTAAGCTAACTCCCCTTTTAAAACTTAAGTATATTTATTTCAAAAGGAATGGGAAACATTACATTCATTTATCTCCAGTAGTCTTTCTAATCCTGTGCCAGAGAAACCCTTAATAGCGCAGAATGGCTTTACACTGGTGATGTGCCCCAAATTCTAAGTAATCTGAACAGATCCTGCTGCTTCATTCATCAACACCCTTTCTGGGTTCTCTTCTAACCAGCTGTCTCTTGTTTCAGACAAGCATGAGGTCTGTAGGTCTTAAAGAGTTTTATTTAAGCCCCATCTCCCCCTGCCCATATCTGTCGATACACACCTTTGACCTGGCCCAGAGTTTTCCAAACTGCAGGATGTGACCCATTAGTGCAATAAGAAATCAGTAGAATGTATCATCACTAGAACTTTTTTTTTTTAATGTAATAGGACAGAAAATATCAGAGTATATCACATGTAGTAAGGGTAAGTGGTGTCTTGTGAAGCTTTTGTTTCAGTTATATATATGTGTGCACTGGGCATGGTGCCATTCTTAGCGTGAGTTGACATCCCAAAAGTTTGAGCCGGGCATGGTGGCTCAGGCTTGTAATCCCAGAACTTTGGGAGGCCAAGGAGGGCGGATCACCTGAGGTCAGGAGTTCGAGACCAGCCTGGCCAATGTGGTGAAACCTCATCTCTACTAAAAATACAAAAATTAGCCAGGTGTGGTGGCGAGCACCTGTAATCTCAGCTACTCGGGAGGCTGAGGCAGGAGAATGGCTTGAACCTGGGAGGCAGAGGTTGCAGTGAGCCGAGATTGTGCCATTGCACTCCAGCCTGAGCGACAGAGCAAGACTCTGTCTCAAAAAAAAAAAAAAAAAAACACAACAACTTTGAAACAGGCCAGGCGCAGTGGCTCATGCTCTGTAATCCCAGCACTTTGGGAGGCCAATTGCCTGTGGGCAGGCAATGTGGGCAGAATGTGGGCAGATTGCCTGAATCCAGGAGTTTGAGTTTGAGACCAGCCTAGACAACATGGTGAAACCCTGTCTCTACAAATAATACAAAAATTAGCCTGGTGTGGTGGCATGTGCCTGTAGCCTCAGCTACTCAGGAGGCTGAGGTGGGAGGATCCATTGAGTCTGGGAGACAGACAGTGCAGTGGGCCAAGATTGCACCACTGTACTCCAGCCTGGGTAACAGAGCAAGACTCTGTCTCAAAAAAATTTTTTTTTAAAAGTTTGAAACATAAAGAAATGAGAACTATTTGAGATGATGGATATGCTAATTACCCCGCTGTGATGACTATACATTATATGTATCAAAACATCACTATGTACTCCATACATACAACTATTATTTATCATTTAAAGAATAAAAGCTACAATAATATTAATTACACATAATTCTTGGTTTAAAAAAGTTTGAAAGCTATTGACAAAGACTCTGAAAGATATGGTTATTCTCTCTGTTTCTCAGCTGAAACACAGAACCAGGATCCTCAAGAGAGTGGACTGACACTCAGGTTTTTGAGGATGGAGAGAGCAGGGGTGAAGACACAGGAAGACGAAGTGGGTTCCTGAGTCTCTTTGCCATCACTCATCCACTGTGCAGTTTTCTAGCTGCTGCTTCTGCGAGGAAAGAGGCCAGCCCTGGCTCCTGGCGCTGGCTTGTGTGTGTTCTCCCCTCGTAGGCTGCTTCCACATGGAGGATTTTAATAGCAGTTCGTCGTCAAGGGGATTTCTCCTTAAACACACACTTGAGTGCAGAAGGGGAAACAAAAACCTTGAGCAGGAAAGCTTAATGACTGCAGCAAGCAGCACTGTCTCTTTAAGATCCCTCCCCCATTGGTAATTGGGCCCAGCTCTTGGGTAACTAAGATAACATCCCTCCCAAATCCTGCCATTTCTAGGCATCCTTAGTCACTGTGTTAACTGTAGGGTTTAGCATAGCCTAATAGTATAAAGTACCAAGAAGTCATTCCTAGAAAAGTCCTTTTAGAAATGCTGCTCTGATAGAGAGGTTGTCTGAGGACTTCAACAAAGATAAGATTCCACCTCTAACACACACACACACACACACCCTTATTTACCTAAATGTCCAGAGCTAGGAGTGGCCAGTGAGGAACTTCTTTGGATATATAGAGGTTGGTCTGAGTTGAGGCCTGAGTCAGTTAGAATTACCCCTCTCAATCTGGGAGCAGAAGTGACTTGCCCAAGGTCAACTTATGAGTTGAAGATAAGATATAGTATCTCATTCTTGATTCTCAATTCAATACTTCCTGTTTAAATGACGATAATAACAATTAAAAAAAAAAAACCACACCCTAGTAGTTCCTTTATTGGCATCAGCTCTTCAGCCTCTTCGATCCATGCCCTTTGCCAGGTAACTTACAGTCCGTCCCCACTTCCCTGCCTCTTTGGGTTTGACTATGTGACTTGCTTTGGTCAGGAGAGTGAGGTCGATGCTATGGTATGCCAGTTCTGAGCCAAACCTCAAGAAGCCTGCATGCACCTCTGAGAAGCACATGGCATGAGAAGCACATGCCGGCTGCTCTCAGGAAAAGAGTGGAGCAGAGCCATCCCCAGCCAACCCCAGCCAACCCCAACTACAGTGTAGCTGGAGTGAACCCAGCTACACAGAGTCCACCCACGGCTCTGTAGGAATGAATGGTGCTTGTTTTAAGCCACTAGCTTGGGAGCGATTCCGTACTTGGCGTCATCGGGACACAGTTAACCATTTCAATAAGATGTATTTAGTAATGACAGTAAAATGTGTGCAATGATAACCGTGTCAGACATGGCTTTAGATGCTTTATTTGAATTAACTCATTTAATCCCTGTAACTACGACAAAAGGTAGATGTTATCATTGACCCCATTCTATGGATAAGGAAACTAAGGCGCAGAGAGGTTAAGTGAAATGTCTAAGGTCACCCACCTGGTAAGCAACAAGAATGTGAACCCAGACCGCCTGGCCATAGAGCACACATGCCGGTTCTTCATCACTATGCTGCTATTTTGCCCTATCTCAAGTCTCCCCAAGAAACCTGTTGACAGTCCCTCCCTAACTAAACCCCAAGTCTGGAATTACGAAAGAAAGAAAGCTCACCCTGCACCTTCCCCACTCTGATGTTCTTAACTTTCTCTACTTTATATACAGGTCTCCAGAAGAAGAATCCTCAGCAATTTACAGGCAAGAGATTTGCTCTCTAAACCCCTCCTTCTGCCAGAAGAGCTCTCCTACCCAGAGTCCCTCATGCTCAGCATGCAGTGCAGACAGAAATAGCAGCAATCTACATGAATTGTGGATCCACGCACTCATTTCAAGATCTTCCTTCAGTGAGCAATGAATGCTTCATGCATGTGATCCTCACTACCTACCCTACAAAGACCTTGCTAATGCTTAGAGATCAAATTATTCGTGTATCTTTTCAGTAGAGGAAATGATCTATCCACCTAACAGTGTGTGGGCTTGTATCCCCTCCTTCTTTTTCCCTCTCATGGGAAAACAAATCAACTGTTTTTCCTTTTCCTTCTCACAGACCTCAAGTCACACTGTCTTTCACCGAGGAGGAAAAGTTGCATCTGAGTTATCGCTGTGAAGAAATGGTTTGCAGGCATGAGCAGCTGGCATCTTTTTGTCTCTATGTGAAGAGGATCAGTGCAATTCATGTTTTCTTGTTCGCACAAAGCTAGATTTGAAAATCCCTGGAAAATCAAGGAAATGTTTAGAGAAGTTGTTAAAATTTGGGGAAACTTAGGAAATGTGAGAGGAAGTTCAGGTTTTCATAGTCTGGATGTGCTGTGGGAGAAGTGAGAAGGGGTGGGAAGATGGGTAGGGGGAGCTTCCTTCTTTTCTAGGCGCTCATCCCCTGATTGGCCAATGTGTTGGTTTCCTAGGGCTGCTGTAACAAATAAAGCAATAGAAATGTATTCTCTCACTGTTGCGAGGCGAGAAGTCTGAAATCAAGGTGCTGGCAGAGCAGTGATCTCCTTCATGCCTGTAGGGGAGAATCTGTTCCATGCCTTTCTTTTTTTTTTTTTTTTTTTTTTTTTTT